>NC_079194.1:36480711-36570711 GCF_029499605.1 Hyla sarda
ATTTAAATAAATAATAACTAGAGATGAGCGAACTTACAGTAAATTTGATTCGTCACAAACTTCTCGGCTCGGCAGTTGATGACTTTTCCTGCGTAAATTAGTTCAGCTTTCAGGTGCTCCGGTGGGCTGGAAAAGGTGGATACAGTCCTAGGAAAGAGTCTCCTAGGACTGTATCCACCTTTTCCAGCCCACCGGAGCACCTGAAAGCTGAACTAATTTACGCAGGAAAAGCCATCAACTGCCGAGCCGAGAAGTTCGTGACGAATCGAATTTACTGTAAGTTCGCTCATCTCTAATAATAATAAATAATAATAATGTTTTCCACCGGAGTACCCCTTTAAGGAAGCAGCTGTTCATAGGGCCTTACAGTAGCAGTACGGTTATTGTGGGCTTTCAGGTTGGTTTTAAAAGTCTTGATGGTGGGTAAGAGCCAGATGTGTTGGGGAAGAGTGCCAGTGTATGGAGGAAGCACAGAGGTCTTGGACAGTTGTGTAAGGTTCGGACAAGGGGAGAGAACTGGCAGAGGTCGAGAGGATCGGAGATTACATGAGGGGTTATCCAGGATGAGAAAAACTGCACCACCCCTTTCCTCAGGTTGGGTGTGGTATCGTAACTCAGTTCCATTAAAGGGGTACTACGTCCCTAAGACATCTTATCCCCTATCCAAAGGATAGGGGATAAGATGTCTGACCGCGGGGGTCCTGCCGCTGGGGACCCCCGCAATCTTGCATTCAGCACCCACCTCGGGGAGCAGCACGCTGCACTGCCAACTCAGAATCTGCCGCGTGACGGGGCCGGAGTATCGTGACGTCACGACTCCACCCCGAGCCCACTATGCAAGTCTATGGGAGGGGGCGCGACGTGGTCGTCACACAGCAGATTCTGAGCTGGCAGTGCGGCGCGCAGCTCCCCGAGGTGGGTGCTGAATGCAAGATTGCGGCGGGACCCCCGCGGTCAGACATCTTATCCTTTGGCTGGGGGATAAGATGTCTTAGGACCGGAGTACCCCCTTTAAAGTGAGTAGAGCCAGGTTGTAATACCACACTCAAGCTGAGGACAGGAGTGGTGCTGTGTTTTTTATGAAGCAATAGGTTGTTTTTCGATTCCTGGATATCTTCTTTAACATCAACATTGCAAGGGCCGGACCAAAGGTGAATAGATAACAAGGAGGCCCAGCACTCACCAAAGTTGCATGTCAAGGAGTATATTAGAGATGAGCGAACTTACAGTAAATTCGATTCGTCACAAACTTCTCAGCTCGGCAGTTGATGACTTTTCCTGCATAAATTAGTTCAGCTTTCCGGTGCTCCGGTGGGCTGGAAAAGGTGGATACAGTCCTCAGAGACTCTTTCCTACGAATGTACCCACCTTTTCCAGCCCACCGGAGCACCTGAAAGCTCATCTCTAGAGTATATATATATATATATCAGGACACGTTTTGGCGGTATGCCTTCCTCTGCTGACAGCGTCCTGATATATACTCTGACATGTGAATAAAACTATCACTCTTTGCTACAACTTTGGCGAGTGCTGGGCCCCCTTGTTATCTATTAGCGCTTTCCTGCCTCGCACATCACCACAGAAGTGGCGACCATTACCTCCGGACAGAGACTGTTATGTTTATTTCACATAAACTGTGGTCATTTCTGTAATCACATTAATGCTGCTTCTTATTTTACAAAACTAACGGCTCTACATAAATCAACAGTTTTTAAAGGAGTTCTGTAGGGAAAGATAACTTATCCCCTATACTGGTGTTTCCCAATCAGGGTGCCTCCAGCTGTTGCAAAACTACAACTCCCAGTTCGGTACAATGTATCAGGTCGCTGGTGTGGGAGATGATGTGGGCAGCATGCTCGGATCTGCTCTCCCTATAGCAGTGTTTTCCTACCAAGGTGCCTCCAGCTGTTGCAAAACTACAACTCCCAGCATGACCCGGACAGCCTTTGGCTGTCCGGGCATGCTGGGAGTTGTAGTTTTGCAAAAGCAGGAGGCACCCTGGTTTGGAAACACTGCACAGGTTGCAATACTACAACTCCCATCATGTCCTGACAGCCTTCAGTTTTAATCCCATGCAGAGAGTTGTAGTTTTGCAACAGCTGGAGGCACCCCGGTTGGGAAACACTGCCCTATTCAAAGGAGGGTGGGGGGACACGCCCCCTCCATGTATCCCATACAGCATGCATAGGCAACCTTTAGCACTGCAGATGTTTTGGACTACATCTCCCATGATGCTTTGGCATTTTGGCTGTAAAGAGCATCATGGGGGATGTAGTCCAAACCATCTGCAGTGCCGAAAGTTGCCTATGCCTGCCATAAAGATAAAAGGAGGGCACATGTCGGGCCGTGGCTTCCTGCGGGGATCGGAACGGCCGCTTTTGGCAGACTGCCGGGGGGCCCTGTTCAGGAGATGTCGGGGTCCCAGCGGTCGCACCCACCTACGATCTATAACTTATGCCCTATTCTTTGGATAGGGGATACATTATCTTTCACTGCGCTTCTCCTTTAAAGTCTACAGCCAATCCCCCCTCCTCCCCACCCATTTCCTCCGAACCACAAACATGAACAGAAGGAAAAAAGTTTAAAACAAGTAAATATTGCAATAACCTAAAAACCTTCATACGAATATTTTTTCTTGCCTCAGTGTAAAAACACCAAAAATGAGAAGGCACGTACTTGTACTTACCCCCCCGCACATCCCGGTTTGTCCAGCAGTTTTTCGACTTCCTTTCTCCCATGGTTCAACGTGATTTACCTAAAACAGGGAATTAGTGGAATTATTAGAATGTCTAATTTTATAAATGCATTTCATATTGTGGGAAAATAAAAATGCCCAATTATCCAAAGATATAAGTAATACCCCCCCCCCCCCCGTTTGGATGTAGCAGCAGTCGGGCAGGCACACAGCCGCCATACTATCTAATGGGAATGGCACCAATGGAGATCGACGAGTACAGCGCTCAACAATCTTCTTCAGTCCCGTACACGGGGAAGGGTGGAGCCGGGGAAGGGTGGAGCTACCATTGGTTAGACCCCCTGCTGATCTAGCAGTTATCACTGGAATGGATGGGCAATCCCCTGTCCAGGACAACTTTCTGTGATCAAGTTACTGTATATTCCAGGCTCCCAACCTGGTTGTCTGTACATTAAAGGGGTACTTCGGTGGAAAATTTTTTTTTTTTAATTTATTTATTTTTTAAATCAACTTTTTTTTAAAATCGTTTTTCCTCCTCGCCTTATAAAATCCATAACTTTTATATTTCCATCTACAGACCCATATAAGGGGTTGTTTTTTGCGTGACCAATTGTACTTTGTAATGAAACCTCATTTTACCATAAAATGTACGGCAAACCCCCAAAAATATTTTTTTTAGGGAACAAAATTTAAATGAAAACCACAAATTTGCACATTTTGGAGGGTTTCGTTTTCACACTGTACACTTTACGGTAAAAATGACGTGTGTTCTTTATTCTGTGGGTCAATACGATTAAAATGATACCCATGGCTAGATACTTTTATTTTTTTAAGCGGTACAAAAATATAAATCTAAAACTTTTTGTACAAAATCAGTAATCTAAAATTGCCCTATTTTGACCACCTATAACTTTTTCATTTTTCCGTATATATATATATATATATTTTTGCGCCGTCATCTGTACTTTTTATCAATACCACATTTGCATATATAAATTTTTTATAAAACATTTTTTGAATAAAAATGTGACAAAAAAAAAGCTACATTTTTTATGTTTACGCCGTTCACCTTATGGCATCGTTAACATTATATTTTAAGTTCGGACATTTACAAACGCGGCGATAACAAATATGTTTATTTAAAAAAAAATTACGCTTTTTGGGGTAAAATGGGAAAACTGACCATTTTCATTGGGGGAGGGGTTTTCCACTTTTTTATTTATTTATTTTTTACATTTTTCAACTTTTTTACACTTTTTATATCTATAGCAATCATTTGATTGCTAATACTGTTCAGTCCTATGCATAGGATATAGCCAATAATACTGATCAATTCTATCTCCTGCTCTGGTCTGCTCGATCTCAGAAGAGAGTAGGAGACGCTGGGAGACGGACGGAGGCAGGGGAATGGACCTCCGGCCGCCATTACAGATAATCGGATGGCTGCGGCAGCGCTGCAGGCGACCCCATCATCTACTTTAACATGCGCATTGCCGCATATGCCGTGATCTGTACTGATCACGGCATCTGAGGGGTTAATGGCGCACATTACTGGCTGGTCCCCGGCTGCTGTATGACGCGAGCACCGCTCCGAAGCTCGCGGTCATACACAGGACGTAAATGTACATCCCGGTGAGAGAAGTACCGCCAAACCAAGACGTACATTTACGTCCGTGGTCGTTAAGGGGTTAAATACGCCCCTTCCTGAATAAAATATAAAATTGCTCCTCCCCCCCATATGTCCGTACCAGGAACTGTCCGAAGCAGGAAAGGTTTGCTATGGGGATTTGCTCCTACTCTGGACAGTTCCTGACATGGACAGAGGTGTCAGCAGAGAGCACTGTGGTCAGACTGGAAAGAACGACACAACTTCCTCTGCATCACACAGCAGCTGATAAGTACTGGAAGGATTAAGATTTATTAATTTTTTTTTTTTTACATAGAAGCAATTTACAAATCTGTTTAACTTTCTGGCTTTCTCAAACTTTTCCCCACCGGAGTTCCCCTTTAAGCTGGAACACTGTGTTAATGAGAATAGATATTGCTGAATCATCTTTCGTGCACATATCATGGAGCAGAAAATCACTACAGAAGTGGTTGGTCCCAGGGCTTTGAGCATTTTTCGGGCATTGCCGGCACCCACAGGTGGGCCGAGCTGTCGAGCAGGTGCAGAAGGAAACCAAACATGGCAGCGCTTGTGTGTATGGGGGAAAAAAGGTGCAACCAGGACCTGACGCTGAACATTAAAGGACAAAACAACCAGGTCAGACTGTGAATGTTATGTCAGTATCTGCAGCACGTCGTATGCTTGGTGGTTACCCAACGTATGACACAGATGTACTACTTATTCCTCCCACGACAAGCAGATTACACAGTGTTCTTTAGAACCAGAAAAACAAGCTTTACGCACAGTACGGCAAATGTGACTGCACTGCCAAATAGATCTGCATGAAACAACGTTCTACCAAATGGGAGGGAATCACACAAGCACATTTAAAATGAGGATAAAGTAGGAAGAAACATCAGGTAGAACAGTGTTTCCCAACCAGGCTGCCTCTAGCTGCTGCAAAACTACAACTCCCAGCATGCCCGGACAGCCGGAGGCTGTCCGGGCATGCTGGGAGTTGTAGTTTTGCAACAGCTGGAGGTAGTCTGGATGGGAAACAAAGATAGAAAAATGATGGTGAAGGCTAGAGATGAGCGAACTCACAGTAAATTCGATTCGTCACGAACTTCTCGGCTCGGCAGTTGATGGCTTTTCTTGCGTAAATTAGTTCAGCCTTCAGGTGCTCCGGAAAAGGTGGATACAGTCCTAGGAAAGAGTCTCCTAGGACTGTATCCACCTTTTCCAGCCCACCGGAAAGCTGAACTAATTTACGTAGGAAAAGTCAGCAACTGCCGAGCCGAGAAGTTCGTGACGAATCGAATTTACTGTAAGTTCGCTCATCTCTAGTGAAGGCCGACCGTGACCCAAACAAAAGATACAGGGGGCATAGCACCATTTAAAGGGGTACTCCGGTGGAATTATTTTTTATCATTTTTTTTCATTTTTATCATTTTCTGGTGCCAGAAAGTTAAAAACAGATTTGTAAATTACTTCTATAAAAAAAAAAAAAAAAAAATAAATCTTAACCCTTCCAGTAACTGTTAGCTGCTGAATACTACAGAGGAAATTCTTTTCTTTTTGGAACACAGTGCTCTCTGCTGACATCATGACTAGAGATGAGCGAACTTACAGTAAATTCGATTCGTCACGAACTTCTCGGCTCGGCAGTTGATGACTTTTCCTGCATTAAAATGGTTCAGCTTTCCGGTGCTCCGGTGGGCTGGAAAAGGTGGATACAGTCCTAGGAAAGAGTCTCCTAGGACTGTATCCACCTTTTCCAGCCCACGGGAGCACCTGAAAGCTGAACTAATTTATGCAGGAAAAGTCATCAACTGCCGAGCCGAGAAGTTTGTGACAAATTGAATTTACTGTAAGTTCGCTCATCTCTAGTCATGACCACAGTGCTCTCTGCTGACATCTCTGTCCAGAGGAGGAGAAAATCCCCATAGCAAACATATGCCGCTCTGGACAGTTCCTAAAATGGACAGAGATGTCAGCAGAGAGCACGGTGCTCGTGATGTCAGCAGAGAGCTCGGTGTTCCAAAAAGAAAATAATTTCCTCTGTAGTATTCCGCAGCTAATAAGTACTGGAAGGATTAAGACTTTTTTGTTAATTGAAGTAATTTACAAATCTGTTTTAACTTTCTGGCACCAGTTGATTTAAAAAAATAAAATGAAAAAATAAAAGTTTTCCACCGGAGTATTCCTTTAAATGGTGCTATGCCCCCTGTATCTTTTGTTGGGGTCACAGTCGGCCTTCACCATCATTTTTCTATCTTTGCTTCCCAACCAGTGTGCCTCCAGCTGTTGCAAAACTACAACTCCCAGCATGCCCGGACAGCCGAAGGCTGTCCGGGCATGCTGGGAGTTGTAGTTTTGCAACAGCTGGAGGCACACTGGTTGGGAAACACTGTTCTACCTAATGTTTCTTACTCGTTTATCCTCATTTTAAACCTTGACTTCGCATGGGGTCCGTTAGTTTGGAGGAGTTGAGCGGAGAAAAATACGTCCTGGTCACAAGACACACAGCTGGGAGAGAATGCACTATGGGGACGTTCCTTAGTTCGGGGTCTAAATACTCCAACCCCGACCAATCAAAACTTCTGATGTGTGTTTGTCTTCATATATGTAAAACTATTTTATAACAGCGCCCACTGAATGGGAACATTCTTGTTGACATCCAGAGACTGAACTTGAACAGAGCTGAGCATCCGTTACATTGTACGCAGCCAATCCTGTGTAATGTGGTTGTGGTAAGATGAGGAAATCATGGCGGCCTTCTCCCAGATACAGCGGAAACAATACCAGACAACACGAACAGGTGCAGCACTGTCTCTATATCTTTTTCTAATCCTGGACAAATCTCTAAGGGCTTATTCTCGGGGCGCTCACTAAAACTCTTATCCATGGATACGGCAGAAATCTGGGCTGCTGCTCTAAGGACTGGAGAGAGATATAGATATAGATAGATAGATAGATATATATATATATAATGTCCTTTACCATTTTAAGTTGGTTTTTCACCAGTTTCCCCTCTTCAGTCTTCATCCCTAATTTTCAGGCGTTTGTGAGTGAGCTGTTAGGATGTCTTCCATACCCTGTACCTCTATAGCAGAACCTCTGAAGCACCAGCAGCATGGAGGACATCATACAGCAGGAGGTTCAATTAACATTAAGATTAAAGGGATACTACGCTGCCCTGATTCCGGAGCTCCGCTCCCCAGTGTCCGGAAGTTTATTGTTCCGAACGCTGTGTGCGGGCTTCCGTGTTCAGGGCCGCCCCTCGTGACGTCAAGCCCCCCTTCCCATAGACTTTCATTGAGGGGGCGGGCCTGATGTCACGAGGGGGAGGGCGCGACGTCACAAGGGGCGGCCCTGAACACGGAAGCCCGCACACAGCGTTCGGAACAATAAACTTCCAGACGCTGGGGAGCGGAGCTTCGGAAGCAGGGCAGCGGAGTACCCCTTTAAAGTGTACTTGTGATCTTAGTGCTCTACCTGTTATTAAGTCCCTGAGAGCCACCTTCATGGAGCACAGCTACTTCTTATTCTCTACATTTCAGTGGACATTGCTAGCGCAAAACTGTTTGCCAGTAGTACACACACACACACAGAGACTTCCTTTCCCTTACTTCTCTGGCTAATCACAGTTCTGTGCTATGCCATAATGTAGTGCTGGTGTAAGTGAACTACACAGGCTACACTGTGCTGGGGATGATTTACACAGTGCAGCCCTACAGATGGAACATTAAGGGAAGATGTGGCTACTGATGCCTTTGGTTTGCAACGTGCTATGTGAGCAAATATGAAGCAGTACAGCAAAGAAGGGGTTACACTAAGCTGCTACTGTTGTTGCTGATAAGAGGCTAAAGGGAGGGTGGGAGGAGAGATCACAGTTGACCTGAGCTTTATGGGTGGTGAGAGTTGAGAGGGAAGCCTTGATTTACCTTTCAGGCACAGTGTGGATCATCTACAGAAGGCAGACTGGCTCAGGTACACAACCAAGTGCTCAGGCTCACTCTCCCGCATATAGCACATGCAAAGCTCCACCACTTTCTGTACTCTGTCCCGTTTTAGAGACAGATTTTCAATAGCAAATAGACAGCACACTGAAGAAAAACACCCAGTGGCCCAGACTTTATAGCTGTTTTTTTTCTGGGGTAAAAGTAATTTTTGGTAAATAAAGCGATATACAAAAAAATAAAAATCAAGTAAGCTATCAGATAGGGAGAATTGTTTGAAATAACCATTTGAAGGGGTTTATCCAGGAAAAAAAGCTCTTTTATATATCAACTGGCTCCAGAAAGTTAAAGGGGTACTCCACTCCTAGACATCTTATCTAAAAGCATAGGGGATTAAATGTTTAATCAAAGCGATATCTGGCAGAGCACCCCAGCATTAACATTTAGGGTTCGGGTGGCTGTCATGCCCCCTTCTATCAGGGGGGGGGGGGGGTGACTGCTGTGGTTGCTCGTAATCTGCCACAGAGCGGAGTTCGCTTCGTGTAACGGATTACTGGGATGCCGGGCCAGAGATTGTAGGGATTACCGCTGCTGGGCCCTACCGCATTCATTCATCTTATCACCTACCCTTAGGGAAAAGATGTCTAGGGGTGGAGCACCCCTAATAAAAAGGATTATCCGGGAGATATTTTTTTAAATTAGGGCAAGTGGTAAATCAAAATATATCCTTACCTTACTTGATCCCCTCCTTCCACTAGTATCACAGAGCTCCGGTCCCTGCTGAGTGGCGCTTCTGTGTTTGGAGACTTGATACCATAGTTCTGCTCAACCAATGGCTGAGACAAGACACTGTTACAGACCGGCTGAGTGGGCCTACGATATCACATCCCCTAAACCTGAAAGCACCACGCAGCAGGGACCAGAGCTCTGATTTTGGCAGTGACCGGACGCAGGAATAGAAGTATTTTTTTTTACCACCTCTCTGATCTAAAGTAAAAAAAAAAAATTATTTCCCTGTTTAATGTATATAGCAGGAAAAAGATCAAAAGACATTAATGGGAGGCTGTGATGGCAGCGCAACATGGACATCTATGACACAGACTACTGCATATGTCACAAGAACGGATGCCATTGCATTAGACTGAAGAAGCAGCACTTATGTGGTAGCGGTGATATTACAGTTCGAAGCAGATGGAGACCCCCTCATCAGACACTGCATTCGTTTAAAGGAAACATCATTGAAAGGTCACCACAAACACATTTAATGAATGCCATACAACGTGATCGGTCGCTGCAGTTTACGTAACTCCCATTAAAGTCAATGCTTCGCTTGCTTTAGGCTTTTCCAACCACTGCAAACAGGCAGGAGGAGCCAGAAGCAAGTAGATGGGACAACTCCTTTAAAGGGGTACTCTGCCCCAGGCATCTTATCCCCTATCCAAAGTATAGGGGATAAGATGTCTGATCATGGCGGTCCCGCCGCTGGGGACCCCGGGGATCGCCGCTGCGGCACCCCACCATCATTACAGCACAGAGCGAGTTCGCTCTGTGCGTAATGACGGGCGATACATGGGCCGGAGCAGCGTGACGTCATCGCTCCGCCCCTCATGACATCACGGCCTGTCCCCTTAATGCAAGTCTATGGCAGGGGGGCGTGACGACCGACACGCCCCCTTCCCATAGGCTTGTATTGACGGGGGCGGACCGTGACGTCACGAGGGGCGGAGCCATGACGTCACGCTGCTTCGGCCCCTGTATCGCCAGTCATTAAGCACAGAGCGAACTCGCTCTGTGCAGTAATGATAGCGGGGTGCTGCAGCGGAGATCCCCAGGGTCCCCAGCAGCGGGACCCCGGCAATCTGACATCTTATGCCCTATCCTTTGGATAGGGGATAAGATGTCTAGGGGCGGAGTACCCTTTTAAAGGGGTACTCTGCCGGAAAACATCTTATCCCCTATCCAAAGGATAATGTGTCTAATCGCGGGGTCCCGCAATCTCCGCAGCGGCACCCCAGTCGTCCGATGCATGAAGCCTCGCCCCCTTCATTCACTTCTAAAGAGGAGGTGCCGCGGCTACGTACTAACCATTACGCCCCCTCCCATAGACATGAATGGAGGGGGCTTGGCACGACGTCACGAACATGGGAGATCCAAGCTTTCGTGTTCTAGACGCAACCACTGCCGGCCCGGAGATCACAGGGGTCCATTTGGATAGGGGATAAAAAGTTTTCCGGCAGAGCACCCCTTGAAGAGGTACAGCATCTGCTGCAGATTTAAAGTTGAAGGTTTCAATGTAAACTCATTGACTGAACACAGCATCAAATCTGTAGCAGATCCTGTACGTGTGAATACGTACGGCTGATTTCTCAACCCGAAATCTCTGCAGCGAATCACAGCTCCTTCTCTCTCGCTGAGAACCACGCCAGAGTAAATGTATTCTAGGGGGGACATTTACACGTGAGCATTATGCTGCATGTTTTACTACCCACTGAAGTCAAAACCAGCTACAGAAAACTGCAGCAAAATACGCACGTGTGAACGTATCCTAAAGATACAAAGTTTTTCTTATTACCACTTGGGACCCCCCAAAACACTAAGGAATACGGTGTCCATTTTAAGAGAGTCAGGCGTACCTCTGTCCTCCTTCAGGCAAAACAGCGCACCGCCTCCTCCCTCGGACCAATCTCCGTCAGGCGTCAGCCGCAACTCCCTCCTCCTGCCTTTGTCATCCTAAAGTCTCTCATCCAAAACTCTGTCCTCCCTCAGACGAAAAACCTTCCTGCCATGCAGTAGAGCAGAGTCAGTGTCGGCTCTCTGCTATATGGGTTTCTGCTGTACATGCTATTCAATGCCGGATCTGCTATACAGTTCTGTGCAGTGTCGGCTCCGCCATGCGTCTGAGGGAGAATCGTCTGAGGCATGATGGTGTTTAGGATGACCAAGTTGTGGCTGAAGGAGGACAGCGATTGGTGTGAGGGAGGAGGCGGGACGCCATTTAGCCTGAGGGAGGACGGAGTTGCGGCTGATGACTGAAGGCGATTAGTCCGAGGGAGGAGGCAGGACCCCTGACGGAGGTACGGCTGACGACGTCCTAAAATGGACACCGTAAAGGAAAGATTTATCAAAACCTGTGCAGAGGAAAATGCTCCCAGTTTCCCATAGCAACCAATCAGATCGCTTCTTTCATTTTTCAGAGGCCAGGTTAAAAATGGAAGAAGCGATCTGATTGGTTGGGCAACTGGGCAGCTTTTCCTCTGCACAGGTTTTGATAACTCTCCCTCTAAGGTTGCGTTCACACAGTAATTCAAAAGGAATTTACTCGAGTAATTCCTCTTGAATTCTCCACTTAGAAATAATTAAATAAATATATATAACATCTGTTTTGCCATTGACTTCAATGTAATTTTACTCTGCACTGTTCACACTGCGTAAATTCCACTCGCAGCTAGAAGAGAGAACATGTTCATTCTTCTTACGAAATATGTGAGCATTAGTCCATTGAAGTCAATGGAAAAAAATAAATAAAAAAGGGAAATTCCAATTGTGGTAGTTCCGCACAAATTTAGCGCAAAAAAAAAAACCTGCGTAAATTCCTCGGCTAATTTTTACATGAGGATTCCTCTCCTATTCCACACTGTGAACACACTCTAACCGATGCTTTGAAGGGACATGTATGGTCCATAGCAGAGTTGAGCAAACTTACAGTAAACTGGCTCTATGCGTTTGTTGGTATTGTGACTAGAGATGAGCGAACTTAAGAGTAAATTCGATTCGTCATGAACTTCTCGGCTCGGCAGTTGATTACTTATCCTGCATAAATTAGTTCAGCTTTCAGGTGCTCCGGTGGGCTGGAAAAGGTGGATACAGTCCTAGGAGACTCTTTCCTAGGACTGTATCCACCTTTTCCAACCCACCGGAGCACCTGAAAGCTGAACTAATTTACGCAGGAAAAGTCATCAACTGCCGAGCCGAGAAGTTCGTGACTAATCGAATTTACTGTAAGTTCGCTCATCTCTAATTGTGACTCGTAGCGAACCTCGCTGCTCGCCGGTTGATGACATTAATATGCATAAACTAGTTCAGCTTTCCAAGGGCTCCGGTCACCTGGAAAAGGTGGACGCAGTCCTAGAAGACCCAAGTCTGTCATCCCAAACTTTTCCAGGCAACCAGAGCCCTTGAAAAGCTGAACTAATTTATGCAGATTAAAGTAGTCAACGGCCGAGCAGCGAGGTTCGCTACGAGTCACAATGCCAACAAACGAGAGACCAGGCACTGCCTGCGTGGATAATATATATATATATATATATATATATATATATATATATATATATATATATATTTTAATTTATTATATCCATGCAGGCAGTGCCTGGTCTCTCGTTTGTTGGTATTGTGACTCGTAGCGAACCTCGCTGCTCGGCCGTTGACTACTTTAAAGGGTACCTCTCATCAAAAAAACTTTTGATATATTATAGATTAATGTATGCAGAATAACTTCACAATTGCATGTTATTAAATAATATGCTTCTTTCTACTTAATTTTCCACTTTGAAGAAATGACCACTAGGGGTCTCCCTACCAGTCCTGGCAGCAAGCATTTCAGACTCATGCTGGAGTCCTAAACACTACGAGCTGCCAGTCTGCTTTGTTCACAAAGGAGAACACTCAGAGCTGCCAGCCTGCTTTGTTCACAGCCTGTTTGGCTGTGAACAAAGCAGGCTGGCAGCTCTGAGTGTTTAGGACTCCAGCATGAGTCAGAAATGCTTGCTGACAGGACTGATCGGGAAAAATACAATAGAAAGAAGCAGATTTTTCATTAACATGCTATTGGAAAGTTATTCAACATTCATTCATCTAAAATATATCAAAAGTTTATTTGATGAGAGGTACCCTTTAATCTGCATAAATTAGTCCTTAGCAGACCAGGAACAGTAGGGAGTGCTACAAGTAAATAGATGAATGTAGTATAAACGACAATGGGAGAAGGAAACAGAGCACACACACACCTTATAAATCCCGCTGCACCAATTTATTTCAAGTTCATCTGGAACATAGTTAGGACATCACCCCGAATTCCGCGCAGAGCTGGACGGCAGGAGCGTTCACCCGGACGACAGCCACTGTTTCACGCCATTTGGCGTTCCATCAGGCCCCCCAGGTGATCATCCAGATGAACGTGACCCACCCGTAATCATAGGCAGCTGCTATTTATCCAGATAGTAGCGCTTGTGTATATATTAAATTGTGAAATAAATTGATGCAGCAGGATTTATTATCAGGTGTGTTCTCCGTTTCCTTCTACCATTTTCGCTACGAGTCAATTAAAGGGGTTATCCAGGAAAACTTTTTTTTATATATATATATATATATATATATATATATATATATATATATATATATATATATATATATATATATATATATATATATATATATATCTTATCAACTGGCTCCAGAAAGTTAAACAGATTTGTAAATTACTTCTATTAAAAAAATCTTAATCCTTTCAGTACTTATGAGCTTCTGAAGTTAAGGTTGTTCTTATCTATCTAAGTCCTCTCTGATGACACGTGTCTCGGGAAACATCCAGTTTAGAAGCAAACCCCCGTAGCAAACCTCTTCTAAACTGTGCGGTTCCCGAGACACGTGTCATCAGAGATGATTTAGACAGAAAAGAACAACCTAAACTTCAGAAGCTCATAAGTACTGAAAGGATTAAGATTTTTTTTAATAGAAGTCATTTACAAATCTGTTTAACTTTCTGGAGCCAGTTGATATATATATAAAAAAGTTTTTTCCTGGATAACCCCTTTAACTGTAAATTCGCTCAACTCCTTTAGCCTCCCATCTTACATAAAAAGGAGAGTATAGTAGTCGTACAACAGCCAGAGGGCCGCAGGTTGCCTTATATCCTTTGTGTGTGTCGCCTATGCTGCTGGAAGTACAGGGAGCGCAGTACTGAGCATGGGAAGTCTCTGTTCACATCTGGTCCTATTGGGATTAAGACTGAAGGCTGTCAGGACATGGGAGGTGTAGTATTGCAACATGTGTAGGGTTTCCCAACAAGGGTGCCTCCAGCTGTTGCAAAACTACAACTCCCAGCATGCCCGGACAGCCGAAGGCTGTCCGGGCATGCTGGGAGTTGTAGTTTTGCAACAGCTGGAGTCACCCTGGTAGGAAAACACTGCTATAAGGAAAGCATATCCGAGCATGCTGCCCACAGCCATCTCCCACACCGCCCGCCTGATACATTGTACCGAACTCCTCACCTTAAAATAGATCTCGTCCACCACCTCATGGTAGGTCTTCAGCTCATACAGCTGCACCTTGAAATATGGAGAGGACAAGATGTTGGTCAGAATCATGGGGTTCAGGTTCATAGTCTTTTCATTGCCCCACAGCGGCAGCACATTCCCGGGCTTCCCAGAGGGGGCAGATTTGTTCCCACCACCACCTGTCTGAGTAGGTTGCGGGGTCCCCCCGAGGGCCGCCGCGTTGTTATTCGCCATATGTAACCGGAGGGGGAAAAAAAATATGGCGGCTGCCTCACCGGACAGCGGGAAGTGACGTCACGTAGGGAAAAAAAAAAGAAAAGAAAAAAAATAAGAGGAAGAAAGGCGGTGAAAGAGACCCGGTCTAAAGAACCAATCAGCTCGCTCGATGTTGCGGGCCAATCACAACGCTCATATTTGGCGCCCAATCAGCGGTCGCACAGAGAGCAATCAACCAATCAGGGCGAGCTGTGCTGAACCCGTGAGCTTTGAGTTTTCTTATTTTTTTCTTTTTCTTTTGAGCAACCGAATCTTTATTGAGACGGAAACACGGACAGCGAACACTGTAAGTCGGCGGGGAATTAGGATTCATATAATGGAAGTCAATGGATATGTATTTGTGTTCTCGTGTTATATTGTTATTATAATGCTACAACTAGGATATTGGTAGAACATTTCGGGTGTTTATGTTTTTGAGCTTTTGGCCTCAGAGCTGACACATTTATTTATTTAAAAAAAAACATTTTTGTGAGTAAATTTAGGATACGGTAACACCTTTTTCATTTTTGCGTTTTCGTTCCTTATAACGCTTTCACCTACAGATCCATATAAGAGCTTGTTTTTTTTTTTTGTGCCACAGATTGTACTTTGTTATGACATCGCTTATTTTTACCACAAAATCTTCGGAGAAATAAAAAAAAAAGTATTTGTGGAGGGGAAATGTTCTTAAAAAAAGACATTTTGTAACTTTTAGAGGCTTCTGTACCTACGTAGGGCACTTTATGGTAAAAATGACGCATTGGCCGTCATTTATCATTGTAGGTGTAAGTGAAGCATTTATCATTGTAGGTGTAAGTGAAGCATTTTTCATTGTAGTGTAAGTGAAGCATTTATCATTGTAGGTGTAAGTGAAGCATTTATCATTGTAGGTGTAAGTGAAGCATTTATCATTGTAGGTGTAAGTGAAGCATTTATCATTGTAGGTGTAAGTGAAGCATTTATCATTGTAGTGTAAGTGAAGCATTTATCATTGTAGGTGTAAGTGAAGCATTTATCATTGTAGGTGTAAGTGAAGCATTTATCATTGTAGTGTAAGTGAAGCATTTATCATTGTAGGTGTAAGTGAAGCATTTATCATTGTAGGTGTAAGTGAAGCATTTATCATTGTAGGTGTAAGTGAAGCATTTTTTTGGTCTGGTAATGTGTAGGAGCACCAAATGTATTAAATTTCACTCTTCACATGCACCAAAAAGCTAAGCTAAGTCTGGGCTGGTGTAGTTTTAGAGACTTTTCAGTGGCTTTGCGCCTTTTCACAAAAAGGCGCAGTTAATAAAACCCGTCCATATCATGTGTATGGCCGAAATCAATGGATTGCAACTCAAAATCAGCAGAAATGTGTAAACCAAAAGGCGCAAGTAAACCCTGCTTGCGCCTTTTTTGTGTCTTTTCTAGACAAAAAAAAAACCAATCTAAAGACAATGATAAATGTCGGCCATTATCTCTATTCTGCAGGTCCATACAGTTACAGCGATCACCAATTTATCTTGTTTTGTTTAACTTTTTGTGTATACAACAGTGAGTATGCTTAAAGGAGTAGTGCAGTGAAACATAACTTATCCCCTATCCAAAGGAAAGGGGATAAGTTATAGATTGCAGGGGGTTCAACCCTTAGGAAGGAAGCCAAGTCCATCATGCTCCCATTATGTATGGGATACATGGAGGGGGGCGTGTTGGCCGCCGCTCCGTTCGGGGTTGGCACGCCCCCTTTCAGCAGACTGCCGAGACCCCGTTCAGGAGATCGCGAGATCTATAACTTATCTCTATCCACCTCCATTAACCACCCAAATACCACCAACAGCAAATGAAAGCCAAATCACAAAGAAATATTAAGAGAAATTAAATAAAATCCCCATGTTCTTTTTTATGTATTTTTTCTTTGAAACATTTGTTTATATATATATATTTTTTTTATACTTTTTTTAAATAATTTTTTTTAAACAGGGGGTTACAAAAAAAAAAAAAGTGGGGGTGGGGGGAACTCCTGCTGGACGCAGTCAGGTAAGAGGGAGAGGAGGGGGCAAACAGGGGCTTATATCCCCTACCCAAAAAACCACCCCTTCCTGTTCTGAACCCAACGCACGATTAACCCCTAAATCACTACTGGGGGCACTGCTGCATGTTACAGGGGGTGGGGGTGGGGGAGGGCTGAAATCTTGGCTACACATCCCATTCAAACAGTCCATGCCACCTAGCCCTAAATGGCCTATTGGCACCCAAACTGTGCGAAATACACTTACCCTATTGACTGACATAACATTCCCCCCCTTCCCCATAATAACAACATAACAAATGGTAATCTTCTTAAGTGGACGTGGGGGTCGGCCAGAGCTTTATTGAAAAACAACCTCCAACCTCCTGTAGGTTGGCAACCAGAGAGGAAGCACACTGCCAGCTGCCGGCATTGGCGGGCAACTTAGCCATCCACCTCCATTAAAAGACATCTGTAGTGCAATATAACTTATCCACTTTCCGAAGGATAGGGGATAAGTTATAGATCGTGGGGGGTCCGAGCGCTGGGGCCCTCCGCGATCTCCTGGATGGGGCCGTGGCAGTCTGCAGGAAGTGCAGTTTCGTCCCCAGCAGAAAGGTGCGGCAGACACGCCCCCTCCATGTATCTCTATGGTGTACATGCGGGGACGGAACGCCCCCTTTCCAGCATACAGCCGCGGCCCATCCAGGAGATCGCGGGGGGGCTGCAGCGCTCGGACCCCCCGGCGATCTATAACTTATCCCCTATCCTTTGGACAGGGGATAAGTTATATTGCACTACAGATGTCCTTTAATGCTATAAATTCACTACTGCACAGGAGGGGCTCACGTATACTCATACTGAGCTCCGACCCCCACCTAACACATTGCTCGATGCCATCCTGCAGCCCCAATAAGAAAATATCAAGCCCTATGTAGTTTAGGTGAACCCTATTAACTGACATAAGGCGACAGTTGTTGCCTTTGAGCTGCTGTTGCCTAACTACTACACCTGATCGTGTCTGAACATATCGAGCCATGCGGGAGTTAACTGAGCGATGAGCCCTTTCAACTGCTGCAGAATTGCTAGCCCCCTGCCAGGTGACTCTGGGGACAATCTCTGACCAAACAATGATGACTTCCGAGAAAAGCAAGATGATCTTCTCCAAGTCATTCCTCATCAACGTCATGAATTCGGGGACCGGCATGGAACAAAGATCATTCCCACCGGCATGGACAACCAGAACCACCGGTGATAAGGAATGACCCGCAATTTGAACACACTACATCAACACCCGTGGCCAAGGCAGACCAATGCCTCTCCAATGGGCAGCAATCTGCTGGAAACCCAATGACCTGCCCCCCCCCCGGACGGCACGTAGCCCTCTGAGCAGCCCGGCAAACATACGAATGGCCCATGATGTGGACCACCGGGGGGGGCAAGAGCCTGAAAGAGAAAATACATCAAAGAAGCAATTCAGGTTGCACATAACTGGCATAGCAAGCCGACTTCCATCACCCTATCCGCTTTATTTCAGAGACAGGAAAACCCTCCCCGGTGGCTTCCGTAGCTGCCGTAGTTTCACCACCCAGGGACATCGGACTTCTGCATGGGCGCCCCCACAGGTTGAGCATTCATGTTTGAACTTGCAGTGTCTAAAGAACTTGCAGTGGCCCTCATTAAAGAGCTAGCAAAAGCCAGAATGGCGTGCGGCCACTGCACCCTGGAAACCCGGTGAGGTGGCCCCTGCTGATAGGGAGTGGAATGTTGAGACATCATTGACCTAAGCCAAACTAGTGGCCCTAGCACCCCAACCTACAGAGTTAACTGCCGCCTGAACTCCTCATCATACTTCCACCACGCAGAACCCTGTGCGATTTGTAAGAGCCATAGATGGAGTCCATGTATATGAAAAGACTACAGACTGCCTGGGCACAGGATCAGGCAAGCCAGCCTCCTCACATGCAGAGAAGCTGGAGGCATGGGCTGTATTGTTGCCCATATTACTAGCAGGCACAGCTGGGGGAGAGGAGAGAAATCAGGGCAGCACAGGCACAGGAACACGCCGACTGCTGGACGCCGTGCTGAAAGAGGGAGGAGGGGCCTCAGTGCTCTGTCGCACCGCCCCTTCCACCACCCTGAACAGCAGACACTGTAGCAGGGTGGCCCCTGTGCCGGGAAACCCTGGGGGACCGGTCGGGAGGGCTTATATCCCCTACCAAAAAAACACCCCATCCTGTTCTGAACTCAACCCACGATTAACCCCTAAATGACTACTTGGGGACACTGCTGGGGGGGGGGGGGGGGGGGAAGGGCTGAAATCTTGGCTGCACAATCTGGTGGCACCCAAACTCCTTTAAAGGAGAACGGTCATCACTTATCAGCACTAACCTGTTGGTACAGGTTTTTTAGTGCAGGTTACACTGATGACAATCATGCTTACCTGTCTCTGATCCGTGGTCCTGTTTTCCCCCTATCTTTCTCCGTAATTTCCATTCAGGCTTGGTGCACGGACGGAGCTTCCTGACATCACCGCTGCTGTTTCTCTGCTGGGCCCCGCTGCGAACAGGCCTTGGAAAAGCACAGCAGTGACATCAGAAAGCTTTGCCTGTGCCCCAAGCCGTGTCCAGAACAGAAGATACTGAGGAATATAGAGGGGAAACAGGACCATGGACCGGGGACAGGTAAGTATGGTTGTCATCAGTGTCAACTGTACCAACAGGTTAGTTCGGGTAAGTGATGACCGTTTTCTATTAAGCATACTCAAAAAGTTAAATAAATTGGGGATTGCTGTAATTGTATGGAATAGCAGAACGTGCACTGTGTAGATACAAAAGCCCCCAAAAATTACAAAATTGAAAAAAAAAATTCAATTTCGCCCGACAAATATATATTTTTGGGTTTGGTGGTAAAATGAATGATGTAATTTCAAAGTACAATTGGTGGCGCAAAACAAACAATCCCTCATATGGGTCTGTTTAGTGCGGGTAACACTGATCTGTAGTTTTTATCGGTACCATTTTTGTCTTGGTGGGACTTTTGTTATTTTTTTTTCTAGTCTATGAAATTACCAAAAATACTTAATTCTGGACTTTGGTAGTTTTTTTACATTTACACCATTGACGGTTTAATTAATGTTATATTTTAATAGTTTGTGCACATGACATTTACGCACATGAAAACACCACATTATTCTATTTAAAAATGGGAAAAGGCGGGTGATTCAAACTTTTATTATGGAAGAGGTCTATTTACATTTTTTAAGTTTTTATTTTTTTAACTGCTTTTTGTCCCCTGTAGTGAACTATTACTTGTGATCTTTAGATTGCAAACACTGAACAATGCTGCTCCATAGAACAGCAATGGTCAGTGTTATTGGCGCTCCATTGCTCCAGACTGCCATGGCTTCCCTCCCACAGTTGTCTCAGCTGATCTAGACCCAGAGATTTTCTTGCAGGTGTCCCGATCAGCTCCACTCAGCTACTGGCAAATGATTTTTCCCATTTTAGATACCGCAATCAACATTGGTGATGTTCGGCATTAGCCATAGGTCTTGGCGACACGTCTCCTCCATGTTTCTCTATGGGATACATGGAGGGGACGAGTTGACTGCCACTTCGTGATGGGGGTCGACACACCCTCTTCCTGGGGACTGCTTGGTGGCCGTGCAGGAGATTGCAAGGGGTCCATGCGGTTGGACCCCTGCGATCTAAAACTTATCCCCTATCCTTTGGAAAGGGGATAATTTTTATTGCCCTGGAGTACTAATCTGCCACATGTGAATTAACCTTTAGGTAACGTTCACACATACTGTATACATTGCAGATTTAATTCTGTGTTCATCTCTTCATTCAGATTAAGTTACACGGCATAAAATGCACAGCGTATAAAGTACAGTACATGTGAACGTACCCTATGGTTATGTTCACACAGTGTATGAATAATTGCAGATCTGCTGCAAATCAGTTTCTGAAAAAATTATAATAATTCTAATGTGTCTGTAGCCCCTGATCTGTGTTTCTACCTTTCAGTTCTCTATGAGAAATCACCTTAAAGACTCATGGAGCCGATACGCTTTAAACCGCCCCTGTACGAACAGCGATATGAATTTGTGAAATCTTACATCGATACTCACAAACCCAAAAAGGTCATTTTTCATCTATATTTTTATCTTAGAAGTTATATGGACACTGTCAGATCCAAAACTTTATATGTTGTTACTGATGAAAATGAAAGACCCTTTGTAATATGGCTGTTTAAAATTTTTAGTATATTTAATAAAGAAAACAGCCCCTGAAAATCCCACCACTAGGGGTCCCCCATACCTACTGGGACACTAACTAGTCCTGCAGCAGCATCCGGCTTGTAAATTGGTCATGGACAAGAGATGACTCTAGACAAGGCTGCATGAGCAGGTGCACCAATCACCTCCAACCACCACAAGGGAGGGACACACCCCCTTCCACCACACACCAATCACCTCCCACCACCACAATGGAGGGACACGCCCCCTTCCACCACACACCAATCACCTCCCACCACCACAAAGAAGGGACACGCCCCCTTCCACCACACACCAATCACCTCCCACCACCACAAAGAAGGGACACGCCCACTTCCCCTTAGAGGATTTCTACCACTGTGAGCTAATGAAAGAGGGATTTTTATAATAGATATAGGTGATAGAGGCATAAAAATTAGATGTACGTGGTCAGGTTTAAGTACTGAGTAACAAACTAATTCTTTTTTGTGGGATCTGACAGGTATGGTTCAAAGGGGTACTCCGGTGGAAAACAGATGTTTTCAAATCAACTGGTGCCAGAAAGTTAAACAGATTTGTAAATTACTTCTATTAAAAAATCTTATTCCTTCCAGTACTTATCAGCTGCTGTATGCTCCAGAGGAAGTTGTATTTCTTTATGCAATTATTTTCTGTCTGATCACAGTGCTCTCTACTGACACCTATGTCTGTATCAGGAACTTGTTAGAGTAGGATAGATTTGCTATGGGGATTTGCTTGTACTCTGGACAGTTCCTGACATGGACAGAGGTGTCCGCAGAGAGCACTGTGGTGAAACTGAAAATAACTCCAGAAAGAAATACAACTTCCACTGGAGCATACAGCAGCTGATAAGTACTGGAAGGATTAAGATTTTTAATTAGAAGTATTTTACAAATCTGTTTAACTTTTTGGCACCAGTTGAAAAAAATAGTTTTCCACTGGAGTACCCCTTTAAGCAGAAGGCCAGTATGAATTGTCAGGGTCATCTGGGCTGTAATCAAGGTTGAGTGATGTATTTCCAGGATGCCCTGTACTACTTAGTCCTGTAGGTATGAATGTGGGGCAAAGAAAGAACCGGCTATTAGGGCACCAGCGTTTGTTCTGGCACATTGGCTCATCTATAGCTGCCAATCTGCTTGGCACTGAAGCTCAGACAGATTCATCAAATGTAGTGACATAGAAAATGTAAAAAATAAAATGTATGTAAATAAATAAAAAAAATCTTTTAAAATTAAGTTAACATAAAACTTGATTTAAACTATATGTGATTTTCTGATGGGACATTCTCTTTTGGCTTTCCTTACATATCAGCCTAAAATCTGACTTTTTTGGGAAATATGGAGAGATAACTCTCGAATGTGTGTAGTTAGCTAATTTCAGAGAATAAGTAACATACGATTATTTGTTTGTGTTCAAACCTGTGACCAATGCTGCATGTTCACAAAATGGTTTGGGCCAAAAATGCTGCGACCAGATGTTAGCTAGGAGTCACTAAAGAAATAAAAAACACCATACCTACATGACGATTAATTATTTTGAGTTTTTCCATCTTTTAGTGGTGTTCTTAGACTCACTTTTTTATTTTTATTGCAGCATACTCTGGGTATGGGGTTTTTCCTTCAAAACACTTCTATAGCTAAAAAGAAAAACGCCATAAAAAACAATGTATAGTGGGTTTTTTTCGGGCTTTTTTGCCCCCATCCAATTCAATAGAATTTCATGAGTCACATGACTTAAAACGAGAACAATACAAGGGATAAAACTCCAAACAAGGAAAAGGCCGATACTAATTATTTATACTATTTTCAGGAAGAAAAAAAAATGCAACAAATACTGCCCTTTCAATTTTCACTCTCAAGATGCAGTTTTTTTGGCGTTTTTTCATAGTGTTTATTAGTATAGGCATTTTTCATTACAAGTAATTCAGTTATGGGACTCATCATATGTCTCAAGGATTTCTATTGAAGGATTGGGGTAAGGGAACCAGAAAAAAAATGCCAGTTCGAAATACATAAAAGTTTTTTTTATGTGTTTTCTTTCTCCCATAGAAGCTCATATAAGAGAAAAATACCAAGATCTCCATAAAATAAGACTAAAAACGCCACAAAAGAGTGAAAAAAAACACCAAAAGAAAAAACGGCATATAGGCCTGGTGTTTCATATTTTCCTATTGACTCCAAACTTTGACCCCTATACATGCTAGTAGAATCCCCGTCTCGCGGAGGAGTGTGCGGTTTGTCTGTTGGTAGCCTCATAGGCGATCGGTCAGTAACCGGGGAGGTTTTGCATTCATTCCGCAGGTTGCAGATTTGGGATGCAGTGAATGTTCTCTTCTCCATAAGCTGAAGTTTCGGAGCTGCATCCAGGAGCTTGTCGGTGTGGACATTGATGAGGACATATTGAAAAGAAAAGGGTAAGTCACTGTATTTATTATTTGCATTTATGAAAAATGTATTATTTGCATTTATGAAAAATAAGTATTCTCCTGATAACTTTACTAATCATTGCAAGGGGGTTGTGGATTAATTTGGATTCATATCTTTTGAAGGGGTGAAATGTTTTGTTCTAGTTATCAGCAGTAGTCGGCACTCACCACGTCTTCTTCAGATCTTCTTTATTGGTACTCACATGTACATATCTTGCAAAGACTGGGGGGTAAATGGAGAATACAGCTGAAGGCAACAGCAGCAGTATTGCATAATCAAGTGCTACCTCAGGGGGAATACAGCTGAAGGCAACAGCAGCGGTTTCACACAATGTAGTGCTTCTAGATTGTGCAAAACTGCTGCTGTTGCCTTCAGCTGTATTCCCCCTGAGAAAGCACTAGATTGTGCAAAACAGCTGCTGTTGCCTTCAGCTGTATTCCCCTGAGGAAGCCTTAGATTGTGCAAAACCGCTGTTGTTGCTTTCAGCTGTATTCCCCTGAGGAAGCACTAGATTGTGCAAAACTGCTGCTGTTGCTTTCAGCTGTATTCCCCCTGAGAAAGCACTAGATTGTGCGAAACAGCTGCTGTTGCCTTCAGCTGTATTCTGCTGAGGAAGCACTAGACTATATTGTGAATATCCGCTGCTGTTGCCCTCAGCTGTATTCCCCTGAGGAAGCACTAAATTGTACAAAACCGCTGCTGTTGCATTCAGCTGTATTTCCCCTGAGAAAGCACTAGATTGTGCAAAACTGCTGCTGTTGCTTTCAGCTGTATTCCCCCTGAGAAAGCACTAGATTGTGCAAAACAGCTGCTGTTGCCTTCAGCTGTATTCCCCTGAGGAAGCACTAGACTATATTGTGCAAATCCGCTGCTGTTGCCTTCAGCTGTATTCCCCTGAGGAAGTACTAGATTGTACAAAACCGCTGCTGTTGCATTCAGCTGTATTTCCCCTGAGAAAGCACTAGATTGTGTGAAACAGCTCCTGTTGCCTTCAGCTATATTCCCCTGAGGAAGCACTAGACTAGATTGTGCGAATCCACGGCTGTTGCCCTCAGCTGTATTCCCCTGAGGAAGCACTAGATTGTGCAAAACGGCTGCTGTTGCATTCAGCTGTATTCCCCCTGAGGAACCACAATACCAAAATAACGGAGCTACTCAAATAAAGTGAAAAAATACTGAAAATTTTTATTGTATATAAATCACAGAATAAAAGACCGTGCATGATTAAAAATGGACAAAGGTCAATGGACCGAAACACGTGTAGGGGTGGCAGCATCCTGGGACTTGTAGCAGTTATTATATTCTTGTGGTGTGTACTGTCTACTGCTGTATTCACTATACGTATCTATATTTTGCACTTTATTGAGCTCTTTAGTCTTATAGTCAGACTGCAGTCAGCAGTAGTTGTTTCATCTCAGCAGTTACCATTATCATCTATGTTCATGCCAGCACTGGTATACAGTGGTCCCTCAACATACGATGGTAATTCGTTCCAAACAACCCATCGTTTGTCGAATCCATCGTATGTTGAGGGATCCGTGCAATGTAAAGTATAGGAAGTTATACTCACCTGTCCCCGCCGCTCCGGACCAGGTCCTCACCGCTCCCGATGCTGTCCCAGGGGCTCCCGATGCTGTCCCAGGGGCTCCCGATGCTGTCCTGCTGCTGTGGCGTCTTCTTGGGGATCCTCTGGCTTTTTCCGCATCTTCTCCGGTGTCTGGGCCTCGCTTTCTGGTGACGTTGTTACGTTTTTGCCCCGGGACGGCGTGTGCAGCGACGTAATAACGACGCCGGAAAACGAGGCCCGGACCCCGGAGAAGATGCAGAAAACGCCGGAGGATCGCGAAGTGGACCCGGAGCAGCGGGGATAGGTAAGTGAACCTGTCCGGGATGCTTAAACTGCTATCCGACAGCAGCTTAACCCCTTAAGGACTTAGCCCATTTTGGCCTTAAGGACTTTAATTTTTACGTTTTCATTTTTTCCTCCTCGCCTTCTAAAAATCATAACTCTTTTATATTTTCATCCACAGACTAGTATGAGGACTTGTTTTTTGCGCGACCAGTTGTCCTTTGTAATGACATCACTCATTACATCATAAAATGTATGGCGCAACCAAAAAACACTATTTTTGTGGGGAAATTAAAACGAAAAATGCAATTTTGCTAATTTTGGAAGGTTTCGTTTTCACGCCGTACAATTTATGGTAAAAATGACGTGTGTTCTTTATTCTTTGGGTCAATACGATTAAAATGATACCCATTATTACATACTTTTATATTATTGTTGCGCTTTAAAAAAATCACAAACTTTTTAACCAAATTAGTACGTTTATAATCCCTTTATTTTGATGACCTATAACTTTTTTATTTTTCCGTATAAGCGGCGGTATGGGGGCTCATTTTTTGCGCCATGATCTGTACTTTTTTTTGATACCACATTTGCATATAAAAAACTTTTAATACATTTTTTATAATTTTTTTTTAATAAAATGTATAAAAAAAGTAGGAATTTTGGACTTTTTTTTATTTTTTTCCGTTCACGCCGTTAGCCGTACGGGATCATTAACATTTTATTTTAATAGTTCGGACATTTACGCACGCGGCGATACCAAATATGTCTATAAAAAAAAAAATTTACGCTTTTTGGGGGTAAAATAGGAAAAAACGGACGTTTTACTTTTTTATTGGGGGAGGGGATTTTTCACTTTTTTTTTACTTTTACTTTTACATTTTTTTACATTTTTTTTTACACTTGAATAGTCCCCATAGGGGACTATTCATAGCAATACCATGATTGCTAATACTGATCTGTTCTATGTATAGGACATAGAACAGATCAGTGTTTTCGGTCATCTTCTGCTCTGGTCTGCTCGATCACAGACCAGAGCAGGAGACGCCGGGAGCCGCACGGAGGAAGGTGAGGGGACCTCCGTGCGGCGTTATGAATGATCGGATCCCCGCAGCAGCGCTGCGGGCGATCCGATTATTCATTCAAATCGCGCACTGCCGCAGATGCCGGGATCTGTATTGATCCCGGCACCTGAGGGGTTAATGGCAGACGCCCGCGAGATCGCGGGCGTCGGCCATTGCCGGCGGGTCCCTGGCTGCGATCAGCAGCCGGGATCAGCCGCGCATGACACAGGCATCGCTCCGATGCCCGCGGTTATGCTTAGGACGTAAATGTATGTCCTGGTGCGTTAAGTACCACCGCACCAGGACGTACATTTACATCCTGCGTCCTTAAGGGGTTAAAGGGGTACTTCCGTGGAAAACTTTTTTTTTTTTTTTTTTAATCAACTGGTGCCAGAAAGTTAAACAGATTTGTAAATCACTTCTATTAAAAAATCTTAATCCTTCAAGTACTTTTTAGGGGCTGTATACTAAAGAGAAATCCAAAAAAGAAATGCATTTCCTCTGATGTCATGACCACAGTGCTCTCTGCTGACCCCTGCTGTCCATTTTAGGAACTGTCCAGAGCAGAGGAAAATCCCCATAGCAAACATATGCTGCTCTGGACAGTTCCTAAAATGGACAGCAGAGGTCAGCAGAGAGCACTGTGGTCATGACATCAGAGGAAATGCATTTCATTTTTGTATTTCTCTTTAGTATACAGCCCCTAAAAAGTACTGGAAGGATTAAGATTTTTTAATAGAAGTGATTTACAAATCTGTTTAACTTTCTGGCACCAGTTGATTTAAAAAAAAAAAAAGTTTTCCACGGGAGTACTCCTTTAAGCATTTTGCGCTGTCGGATAGCAGTTAATGCGATGGCCCTGACATATAAAAGCATCGTATGTCGATTTGATCATATGTCGGGGCCATCGCATGGCGGGGGGGGGGGTTACTGTATCAGGCTCTGACACTATTATATGTCCCAGGTTTGCCGCCTATTCTGTGTCGATTTCCTCCCATTTTTAATCATGCACGGTCTTTTATTCTGTGATTTGTATACAATAACATTTTCAGTATTTTTTCACTTTAATTTATGTAGCTCGATTTTTTTGGTATTCTATATATTTGGAGTCTATATTTCAGGCTTTCCTACACGGAAGAGGGGTCTTTCTTATTAAATTTAGCCACCATTTGTGGGCATATTATGCTAGAGTAACTACCGTATTTTTCGCCGTATAAGACGCATTTTTTCTTCCCCAAAACTGGGGGGGGGGGGGGAGAAAGTTGGTGCGTCTTATACGACGAATACACATTAAAACCTGTAGCCGGGACCCGCGGCTAATACAGGACTTGACCGATCGCGGTGATGCCCTGTATTAACCCTTCAGACGCGGCGATCAAAGCTGACCGCCGCGTTTGAAGCGAAAGTGATACTAACCTGGCTGTTCAGTTGGGCTGTTCGGGACCGCCGCGGTGAAATCAGCTTACAGGACACCGAGAGGGACCTTACCTGTCTCCTCGGTGTCTGCTCCGTGCCGGGATCCCCTGCATGGCCGGTGCTCTCCTTCGTCGTCATCGCGCACGCCGTCCGGTCATCCAGTGGGAGCGGCGTGCATAGCAACGTGATGGCGGTAACGGAGAGCGAGGATACCGGGCAGCAGAGACGTTCCAGAGCGACGGGGACACCACGGGGACGCGCCGACAGCGATGGAGGGCGACATCCAGGGCAGCGGTGATGAGCGGTGACCTCCTATTCCAGTGGTCTTCAACCTGCAGACCTCCAGATGTTGCAAAACTACAACTCCCGGCATGCCCGGACAACGGCTGTCCGGGCATGCTGGGAGTTGCAGTTTTGCAGTTTTGCAACATATGGAGGTCCGCAGATTGAAGATCACTGTCCTATACTTTACATTGTATTTGGTTCAGAATCTTTTTTTTTTCTAGATTTTTATATTGGGTGCGTCTTATATGCCGGAGCGTCTTATATGGCGAAAAATACGGGTACTCCTGGCACCGGCTCCAGCGTTCGGAACAGTTTGTTCCGTCCCCTTAATGCAAGTCTATGGCAGGGGGCCTGACGACTGCCACGCCCCCTTCCCATAGACTTGTATTGACGGGGGCGGGCCGTGACTACACGAGGGGCAGAGCCGTGATGTAACGATGCTCCGGTCCCTGTATTACCTGTCATTACGTGCAGAGCGATCTCGCTCTGCGCAGTAATGATAGCGGGGTGCTGCAGCAGCGATCCCCGGGGTCCCCAGCAGCGGGACCCCGGCGATCTGACATCTTATCCCCTGTCCTTTGGATAGGGGATAAGATGTCTAGGGACGGAGTACCCCTTTAAGGACTCCGGGTTTTTCAGTTTTTGCACTTTCGTTTTTTCCTTTTAAAAATCATAACCCTTTCAATTTTCCACCTAAAAATCCATATTATGGCTTATTTTTTGCATCACCAATTCTACTTTCCAGTGACATTAGTTGTTTTACCCAAAAATTCACGGCGAAACGGAAAAATAAATCATTGTGCGACAAAATCAAAGAAAAAATGCTATTTTGTAACTTTTGGGGGCTTCTGTTTCTACGCAGTGCATATTTCGGTAAAAATGACACCTTATCATTATTCTGTAGGTCCATACGGTTTAAATGATACCCTACTTATTAGGGATCGACCGATTATCGGTATGGCCGATATTATCGGCCGATAATCACGATTTTGGGCATTATCGGTATCGGCAATTACCTTGCCAATAAGCCAATAATGCCCCGCCCCCACCGCACCGCGACCGCCACCCCCCGACCCGCCGCACCGCACCCCCGACCCACCGCACCG
Organism: Hyla sarda; assembly: GCF_029499605.1. Taxonomy (NCBI): domain Eukaryota; kingdom Metazoa; phylum Chordata; class Amphibia; order Anura; family Hylidae; genus Hyla; species Hyla sarda. The sequence goes on from NC_079194.1 coordinate 36,509,923, forward strand.
CGTCGCACCCCCCACCGTGATGCTGGGTGGTATACCGGTATGGATTTTTGCCCATACCGCTATTCCGGTCGGGCCCCTCCCCCACCCTCCGAGTCAATAAAAAAATTAAACTTACCCGTAATGGGGGTGGTCCGGGCCATCCTTCCTTCCTGTAGTGTCCGGCGCCATTCCGGGTGGAGGGTGAACCGGTCCGGGCTGTCCTTCTTCTCCAGCGGTCATCTTCTCCACTCCGGGCAGGCTCCGGCCTAGTACACTGCATACACGCCGCTACGCCGTGACGTCAGGTGCGTCGCTGCGCACGGGCGTCACTGCGCAGCGGCGTCTATGCAGCGTACTAGGCCGGAGCCTGCCCGGAGTGGAGAAGATGACCGCTGGAGAAGAAGGACAGCCCGGACCGGTGCACCCTCCATCCGGAATGGCGCTGGACACTACAGGAAGGATGGATGGCCCGGACCACCCTGACAGGTAGGGGGAGAGAAGCGGGTGGTGGCGGCGGCGGCCTATGGCCCCGCAAAAGCCACTGCAGATCATTGATTTAAAGCGCCCGCTTTAAATCAATGATCTGCAGCGGTGTCGCAGGGGGTTAAATAGCCGATAACTTATACCGGAAAATCTGTATAAGTTATCGGCTATCGGCCCTAACCTGCACCGATTATCGGTATCGGCCCTAAAAAAACGATATCGGTCGATCCCTACTACTTATATAGGTTTGATTTTGTCACATGCAGGAAAATTTATATGTTTAAAAATGTCCTCTTCTGACCCCTATAACTTTTTTATTTTTCCACGTATGGGGCGGTATGAGGACTCATTTTTTGCGCCGTGATCTGAAGTTTTTATCGGTATGATTTTTGTTTTGATCAGACTTTTTGATCACTATTTATTCATTTTTTAATGGTATAAAAAGTGACCAAAAATAAGCTTTTTTGGATTTTGCATTTTTTTGCGCGTACGCCATTGACCGTGCGGTTAAATTAATGATATATTTTTATAGTTCAGACATTTACGCACGCGGCGATACCACATATGTTTATTTATTTTTTTATTTACACTGTTTTATTTTTTTTATGGGAAAAGGGGGGTGATTCAAACTTTTATTAGGGAAGGGGTTAAATGACCTTTATTAACACTTTTTTTTACATTTTTTTTTGCAGTGTTATAGGTCCCATAGGGACCTATAACACTGCACACACTGATCTTTTACACAGATCACAGGCGTGTATTAACACGCCTGTGATCAGCATTATCGGCGCTTGACTGCTCCTGCCTGGATCTCAGGCACAGAGCAGTCATTCGCCGATCGGACACCGAGGAGGCAGGTAAGGTCCCTCCCGGTGTCCTGTAAGCTGTTTGGGACGCCGCGATTTCACTGCGGCGGTCCCGAACAGCCCGACTGACTAGCCGTGATAGTTTCAGTTTCACTTTCACTTCAGCTTTGACCGCCGCTTCTAAAGGGTTAATACCGCACATCACCGCGATCAGCGATGTGTGGATGAGCGCCGGGACCAATGCGATGTGATGCGGGGTCGCAGCGCGACCCCACCTCATATAGCGGGAGCTGGCACAGGACGTAAATATACGTCCTGCGTCATTAAGGGGTTTTAAGAGGGTTATCCAGGAAAAAAAACTTTTTTATATATCAACTGGCTCCAGAAAGTTAAACAGATTTGTAAATTACTTCTATTAAAAAATCTTAATCCTTTCAGTACTTATGAGGTTGTTCTTTTCTGTCTAAGTGCTCAATGATGACACGTGTCTCGGGAACCGCCCAGTTTAGAAGCAAATCCCCATAGCAAACCTCTTCTAAACTGGGCGTTTCCCGAGACACGTGTCATCAGAGAGGATTTAGACAGAAAAGAACAACCTCATAAGTACTGAAAGGATTAAGATTTTTTAATAGAAGTAATTTACAAATCTGTTTAACTTTCTGGAGCCAGTTGATATATATAAAAACGTTTTTTCCCTGGATAACCCCTTTAATGTCGACAATATAAACCATGCAAAAATTGTAGGATCAAAACTTCCAATAAAAGATATCAAGAAAGGGGATTTAGTGTTTTATCAGAAAATTAAGGCATAGATAACCTGTATGAAAGGAGTAATCTAACGCATTAAATGTCCACATGACAAACTGTACGTAGGTCGTACAAAGAGGTGCCTGACCAAAAGGATTGGGAAACATATTTATAAGGAGGTACCGTCTATACTCGACTATATACGGTAGTTATATTTCTCATTTGTCCAGAGCAGAGACCAAATTGATATTTACTCTCAACACCTTAGCACCCAAGGGTTTGAACATAAGCGCTGTCTGCTTTTCTATCAGGATAAGAGTGTCAGGATATGGTGCAGTGCTGGATCACAATCACCAGATATATGTTTGTGTTTGGATCCAATTTTAATTAATGTTTCTGTGCATAATTATAAAATAAGTAACTTATATATAACCCCCAATTTATATCTTTATTGGAGACAATCGGTGCCCTTGTGATGGTTGTGGCCAGTTTGGTCACTAGTCACCAATGGCTCTATACACATATACAATTGTATATACAAATATACGTGGATTATGGTCATATCCCTGTTCACGTTTGTGTGTCTGTTAGGTGCATCTCTTTATGTGACTCTAGTTATACGTTACAGGTAATTAACAATACAATATATAGTGGGAAATGTGTTTTGTTACATTAGGTATACCTTAACTCCTCTCCCAGTCCATTACCTGGATCCACTGGAAAGACCCTTGACTGTAACTTTGTACCATGGATCTGTGTGTGAGAAGGATCCCGCTCTGCTCGGATTGGACCTGATAACTTGCATTGAGCTGTGAGTATAAACCCACATTAGTACAACCTGTACAGTATAAGTGACTCCACCCCTCACATTATATATATACAGTATATCCCATAAGTGACTCCACCCCTCACATTATATATACAGTATATCCCATAAGTGACTCCACCCCTCACATTATATATACAGTATATCCCATAAGTGACTCCACCCCTCACATTATATATACAGTATCTCCCATAAGTGAGTCCACCCCTCACATTATATATACAGTATCTCACATAAGTGACTCCACCCCTCACATTATATATACAGTATATCCCATAAGTGAGTCCACCCCTCACATTATATATACAGTATCTCCCATAAGTGACTCCACCCCTCACATTATATACAGTATATCCCATAAGTGAGTCCACCCCTCACATTATATACAGTATATCCCATAAGTGACTCCACCCCTCACATTATATATACAGTATATCCCATAAGTGAGTCCACCCCTCACATTATATATACAGTATCTCCCATAAGTGACTCCACCCCTCACATTATATATACAGTATCTCCCATAAGTGAGTCCACCCCTCACATTATATATACAGTATATCCCATAAGTGAGTCCACCCCTCACATTATATATACAGTATATCCTATAAGTGAGTCCACCACTCACATTATATATACAGTATCTCCCATAAGTGAGCCCACCCCTCACATTATATATACAGTATCTCCCATAAGTGAGTTCACCCCTCACATTATATACAGTATCTCCCATAAGAGAGTCCACCCCTCACATTATATACAGTATCTCCCATAAGTGACTCCACCCCTCACATTATATACAGTATCTCCCATAAGTGAGTCCACCCCTCACATTATATATACAGTATATCCCATAAGTGAGTCCACCCCTCACATTATATATACAGTATTTCCTATAAGTGAGTCCACCCCTCACATTATATATACAGTATCTCCCATAAGTGAGTCCACCCCTCACATTATATATACAGTATATCCCATAAGTGAGTCCACCCCTCACATTATATATACAGTATATCCCATAAGTGAGTCCACCCCTCACATTATATATACAGTATATCCCATAAGTGAGTCCACCCCTCACATTATATATACAGTATATCCCATAAGGGAGTCCACCCCTCACATTATATATACAGTATCTCCCATAAGTGACTCCACCCCTCACATTATATACAGTATATCCCATAAGTGAGTCCACCCCTCACATTATATATACAGTATATCCCATAAGTGAGTCCACCCCTCACATTATATATAGTATCTCCCATAAGTGAGTCCACCCCTCACATTATATATACAGTATCTCCCATAAGTGAGTCCACCCCTCACATTATATATACAGTATCTCCTATAAGTGAGTCCACCCCTCACATTATATATAGTATCTCCCATAAGTGACTCCAACCCTCACATTATATATACAGTATATCCCATAAGTGAGTCCACCCCTCACATTATATATACAGTATATCCCATAAGTGACTCCACCCCTCACATTATATATACAGTATATCCCATAAGTGAGTCCACCCCTCACATTATATATACAGTATATCCCATAAGTGAGTCCACCCCTCACATTATATATACAGTATCTCCTATAAGTGAGTCCACACCTCACATTATATATACAGTATATCCCATAAGTGAGTCCACCCCTCACATTATATATACAGTATCTCCCATAAGTGAGTCCACCCCTCACATTATATATACAGTATATCCCATAAGTGAGTCCACCCCTCACATTATATACAGTATATCCCATAAGTGACTCCACCCCTCACATTATATACAGTATATCCCATAAGTGAGTCCACCCCTCACATTATATACAGTATCTTCCATAAGTGAGTCCACCCCTCACATTATATACAGTATCTCCCATAAGTGAGTCCACCCCTCACATTATATATACAGTATCTCCCATAAGTGAGTCCACCCCTCACATTATATATACAGTATCTCCCATAAGTGAGTCCACCCCTCACATAATATATACAGTATATCCCATAAGTGACTCCACCCCTCACATTATATATACAGTATCTCCCATAAGTGAGTCCACCCCTCACATTATATATACAGTATATCCCATAAGTGAGTCCACCCCTCACATTATATACAGTATATCCCATAAGTGACTCCACCCCTCACATAATATATACAGTATATCCCATAAGTGACTCCACCCCTCACATTATATATACAGTATCTCCCATAAGGGAGTCCACCCCTCACATTATATATACAGTATATCCCATAAGTGACTCCACCCCTCACATTATATATACAGTATATCCCATAAGTGAGTCCACCCCTCACATTATATATACAGTATATCCCATAAGTGAGTCCTCCCCTCACATTATATATACAGTATATCCCATAAGTGAGTCCACCCCTCACATTATATATACAGTATATCCCATAAGTGAGTCCACCCCTCACATTATATATACAGTATATCCCATAAGTGAGTCCACCCCTCACATTATATATACAGTATATCCCATAAGTGAGTCCACCCCTCACATTATATACAGTATATCCCATAAGTGAGTCCACCCCTCACATTATATATACAGTATATCCCATAAGTGAGTCCTCCCCTCACATTATATATACAGTATATCCCATAAGTGAGTCCACCCCTCACATTATATACAGTATATCCCATAAGTGACTCCACCCCTCACATTATATATACAGTATATCCCATAAATGAGTCCACCCCTCACATTATATATACAGTATATCCCATAAGTGAGTCCACCCCTCACATTATATACAGTATCTCCCATAAGTGAGTCCACCCCTCACATTATATATACAGTATATCCCATAAGTGAGTCCACCCCTCACATTATATATACAGTATATCCCATAAGTGAGTCCACCCCTCACATTATATATACAGTATATCCCATAAGTGACTCCACCCCTCACATTATATATACAGTATATCCCATAAGTGAGTCCACCCCTCACATTATGTATACAGTATCTCCCATAATTGAATCCACCCCTCACATTATATACAGTATCTCCCATAAGTGAGTCCACCCCTCACATTATATATACAGTATATCCCATAAGTGACTCCACCCCTCACATTATATACAGTATATCCCATAAGTGAGTCCACCCCTCACATTATATATACAGTATATCCCATAAGTGAGTCCTCCCCTCACATTATATATACAGTATATCCCATAAGTGAGTCCACCCCTCACATTATATACAGTATATCCCATAAGTGACTCCACCCCTCACATTATATATACAGTATATCCCATAAATGAGTCCACCCCTCACATTATATATACAGTATATCCCATAAGTGAGTCCACCCCTCACATTATATACAGTATATCCCATAAGTGACTCCACCCCTCACATTATATATACAGTATATCCCATAAGTGAGTCCACCCCTCACATTATATATACAGTATATCCCATAAGTGAGTCCACCCCTCACATTATATATACAGTATATCCCATAAGTGACTCCACCCCTCACATTATATATACAGTATATCCCATAAGTGAGTCCACCCCTCACATTATATATACAGTATATCCCATAAGTGACTCCACCCCTCACATTATATACAGTATATCCCATAAGTGAGTCCACCCCTCACATTATATATACAGTATATCCCATAAGTGAGTCCACCCCTCACATTATATACAGTATATCCCATAAGTGACTCCTCCCCTCACATTATATATACAGTATATCCCATAAGTGAGTCCACCCCTCACATTATATATACAGTATCTCCCATAAGTGAGTCCACCCCTCACATTATATATACAGTATCTCCCATAAGTGACTCCACCCCTCACATTATATACAGTATATCCCATAAGTGAGTCCACCCCTCACATTATATATACAGTATCTCCCATAAGTGAGTCCACCCCTCACATTATATATACAGTATATCCCATAAGTGACTCCACCCCTCACATTATATATACAGTATATCCCATAAGTGACTCCACCCCTCACATTATATACAGTATCTCCCATAAGTGACTCCACCCCTCACATTATATATACAGTATATCCCATAAGTGAGTCCACCCCTCACATTATATACAGTATCTCCCATAAGTGACTCCACCCCTCACATTATATATACAGTATATCCCATAAGTGAGTCCACCCCTCACATTATATACAGTATATCCCATAAGTGAGTCCACCCCTCACATTATATACAGTATATCCCATAAGTGACTCCACCCCTCACATTATATATACAGTATATCCCATAAATGAGTCCACCCCTCACATTATATATACAGTATATCCCATAAGTGAGTCCACCCCTCACATTATATACAGTATATCCCATAAGTGAGTCCACCCCTCATATTATATATACAGTATATCCCATAAGTGAGTCCATCCCTCACATTATATACAGTATCTCCCATAATTGAATCCACCCCTCACATTATATACAGTATATCCCATAAGTGAGTCCACCCCTCACATTATATATACAGTATATCCCATAAGTGACTCCACCCCTCACATTATATACAGTATCTCCCATAAGTGAGTCCACCCCTCACATTATATACAGTATATCCCATAAGTGAGTCCACCCCTCACATTATATATACAGTATATCCCATAAGTGAGTCCACCCCTCACATTATATATACAGTATATCCCATAAGTGAGTCCACCCCTCACATTATATATACAGTATATCCCATAAGTGAGTCCACCCCTCACATTATATACAGTATATCCCATAAGTGACTCCTCCCCTCACATTATATATACAGTATATCCCATAAGTGAGTCCACCCCTCACATTATATACAGTATATCCCATAAGTGAGTCCACCCCTCACATTATATATACAGTATCTCCCATAAGTGACTCCACCCCTCACATTATATACAGTATATCCCATAAGTGAGTCCACCCCTCACATTATATATACAGTATCTCCCATAAGTGAGTCCACCCCTCACATTATATATACAGTATATCCCATAAGTGACTCCACCCCTCACATTATATACAGTATCTCCCATAAGTGAGTCCACCCCTCACATTATATATACAGTATATCCCATAAGTGACTCCACCCCTCACATTATATACAGTATATCCCATAAGTGACTCCTCCCCTCACATTATATATACAGTATATCCCATAAGTGAGTCCACCCCTCACATTATATACAGTATATCCCATAAGTGAGTCCACCCCTCACATTATATATACAGTATCTCCCATAAGTGAGTCCACCCCTCACATTATATATACAGTATATCCCATAAGTGACTCCACCCCTCACATTATATATACAGTATATCCCATAAGTGACTCCACCCCTCACATTATATATACAGTATCTCCCATAAGTGACTCCACCCCTCACATTATATACAGTATATCCCATAAGTGAGTCCACCCCTCACATTATATACAGTATATCCCATAAGTGACTCCACCCCTCACATTATATATACAGTATATCCCATAAGTGAGTCCACCCCTCACATTATATATACAGTATCTCCCATAAGTGACTCCACCCCTCACATTATATATACAGTATCTCCCATAAGTGAGTCCACCCCTCACATTATATATACAGTATATCCCATAAGTGACTCCACCCCTCACATTATATACAGTATATCCCATAAGTGAGTCCACCCCTCACATTATATATAGTATCTCCCATAAGAGAGTCCACCCCTCACATTATATACAGTATCTCCCATAAGTGAGTCCACCCCTCACATTATATATACAGTATATCCCATAAGTGACTCCACCCCTCACATTATATATACAGTATATCCCATAAGTGAGTCCACCCCTCACATTATATACAGTATATCCCATAAGTGAGTCCACCCCTCACATTATATATACAGTATATCCCATAAGTGAGTCCACCCCTCACATTATATATACAGTATATCCCATAAATGAGTCCACCCCTCACATTATATATACAGTATATCCCATAAGTGAGTCCACCCCTCATATTATATACAGTATATCCCATAAGTGAGTCCACCCCTCACATTATATATACAGTATCTCCCATAAGTGACTCCACCCCTCACATTATATACAGTATCTCCCATAATTGAATCCACCCCTCACATTATATACAGTATCTCCCATAAGTGAGTCCACCCCTCACATTATATATACAGTATCTCCCATAAGTGACTCCACCCCTCACATTATATATACAGTATATCCCATAAGTGACTCCACCCCTCACATTATATATACAGTATATCCCATAAGTGAGTCCACCCCTCACATTATATATACAGTATATCCCATAAGTGAGTCCACCCCTCACATTATATATACAGTATCTCCCATAAGTGACTCCACCCCTCACATTATATATACAGTATCTCCCATAAGTGAGTCCACCCCTCACATAATATATACAGTATATCCCATAAGTGACTCCACCCCTCACATTATATACAGTATCTCCCATAAGTGACTCCACCCCTCACATTATATATATAGTATATCCCATAAGTGAGTCCACCCCTCACATAATATATACAGTATATCCCATAAGTGACTCCACCCCTCACATTATATATACAGTATCTCCCATAAGTGACTCCACCCCTCACATAATATATACAGTATCTCCCATAAGTGACTCCACCCCTCACATTATATATATAGTATATCCCATAAGTGAGTCCACCCCTCACATAATATATACAGTATATCCCATAAGTGACTCCACCCCTCACATTATATATACAGTATCTCCCATAAGTGAGTCCACTCCTCACAGTATATATACAGTATCTCCCATAAGTGAGTCCACACCTCACATTATATATACAGTATCTTCCATAAGTGACTCCACCCCTCACATTATATATATAGTATATCCCATAAGTGAGTCCACCCCTCATATTATATATACAGTATCTCCCATAAGGGAGTCCACCCCTCACATTATATATACAGTATATCCCATAAGTGACTCCACCCCTCACATTATATATACAGTATATCCCATAAGTGACTCCACCCCTCACATTATATATACAGTATATCCCATAAGTGAGTCCACCCCTCATATTATATATACAGTATCTCCCATAAGGGAGTCCACCCCTCACATTATATATACAGTATCTCCCATAAGTGAGTCCACCCCTCACATTATATATACAGTATATCCCATAAGTGACTCCACCCCTCACATTATATATAGTATCTCCCATAAGTGAGTCCACCCCTCACATTATATATACAGTATATCCCATAAGTGACTCCACCCCTCACATTATATATACAGTATATCCCATAAGTGAGTCCACCCCTCACATTATATATACAGTATATCCCATAAGTGAGTCCACCCCTCACATTATATATACAGTATATCCCATAAGTGAGTCCACCCCTCACATTATATATACAGTATATCCCATAAGTGAGTCAACCCCTCCAATTATATACAGTATCTCCCATAAGTGAGTCCACCCCTCACATTATATATACAGTATCTCCCATAAGTGAGTCCACCCCTCACATTTTCTATACAGTATATCCCATAAGTGAGTCCACCCCTCACATTATATACAGTATATCCCATAAGTGAGTCCACCCCTCACATTATATACAGTATCTCCCATAAGTGAGTCCACCCCTCACATTATATATACAGTATATCCCATAAGTGAGTCCACCCCTCACATTATATATACAGTATATCCCATAAGTGACTCCACCCCTCACATTATATATACAGTATATCCCATAAGTGAGTCCACCCCTCACATTATATATACAGTATATCCCATAAGTGAGTCCACCCCTCACATTATATATACAGTATATCCCATAAGTGAGTCCACCCCTCACATTATATATACAGTATATCCCATAAGTGAGTCCACCCCTCACATTATATATACAGTATCTCCTATAAGTGAGTCCACCCCTCACATTATATATACAGTATATCCCATAAGTGACTCCACCCCTCACATTATATATACAGTATATCCCATAAGTGAGTCCACCCCTCACATTATATACAGTATCTCCCATAAGTGAGTCCACCCCTCACATTATATACAGTATATCCCATAAGTGACTCCACCCCTCACATTATATACAGTATATCCCATAAGTGACTCTACCCCTCACATTATATACAGTATATCCCATAAGTGAGTCCACCCCTCACATTATATACAGTATATCCCATAAGTGAGTCCACCCCTCACATTATATACAGTATCTCCCATAAGTGAGTCCACCCCTCACATTATATATACAGTATATCCCATAAGTGAGTCCACCCCTCACATTATATACAGTATATCTCATAAGTGAGTCCACCCCTCACATTATATACAGTATATCCCATAAGTGAGTCCACCCCTCACATTATATATACAGTATATCCCATAAGTGAGTCCACCCCTCACATTATATACAGTATCTCCCATAAGTGACTCCACCCCTCACATTATATATACAGTATATCCCATAAGTGAGTCCACCCCTCACATTATATACAGTATCTCCCATAAGTGAGTCCACCCCTCACATTATATATACAGTATATCCCATAAGTGAGTCCACCCCTCACATTATATATACAGTATATCCCATAAGTGACTCCACCCCTCACATTATATATACAGTATCTCCCATAAGTGACTCCACCCCTCACATTATATATACAGTATATCCCATAAGTGACTCCACCCCTCACATGATATATACAGTATATCCCATAAGTGAGTCCACCCCTCACATTATATATACAGTATCTCCCATAAGTGAGTCCACCCCTCACATTATATATACAGTATATCCCATAAGTGAGTCCACCCCTCACATTATATATACAGTATATCCCATAAGTGACGCCACCCCTCACATTATATACAGTATCTCCCATAAGTGACTCCACCCCTCACATTATATATACAGTATCTCCCATAAGTGAGTCCACCCCTCACATTATATATACAGTATATCCTATAAGTGAGTCCACCCCTCACATTATATACAGTATCTCCCATAAGTGAGTCCACCCCTCACATTATATATACAGTATATCCTATAAGTGAGTCCACCCCTCACATTATATATACAGTATCTCCCATAAGTGAGTCCACCCCTCACATTATATATACAGTATATCCCATAAGTGACTCCACCCCTCACATTATATACAGTATCTCCCATAAGTGAGTCCACCCCTCACATTATATATACAGTATCTCCCATAAGTGAGTCCACCCCTCACATTATATATACAGTATATCCCATAAGTGAGTCCACCCCTCACATTATATACAGTATATCCCATAAGTGAGTCCACCCCTCACATTATATATACAGTATATCCCATAAGTGATTCCACCCCTCACATTATATATACAGTATCTCCCATAAGTGAGTCCACCCCTCACATTATATATACAGTATATCCCATAAGTTAGTCCACCCCTCACATTATATATACAGTATATCCCATAAGTGAGTCCACCCCTCACATTATATATACAGTATATCCCATAAGTGACTCCACCCCTCACATTATATATACAGTATATCCCATAAGTGACTCCACCCCTCACATTATATATACAGTATATCCCATAAGTGATTCCACCTCTCACATTATATATACAGTATCTCCCATAAGTGAGTCCACCCCTCACATTATATATACAGTATATCCCATAAGTGAGTCCACCCCTCACATTATATATACAGTATCTCCCATAAGTGAGTCCACCCCTCACATTATATATACAGTATATCCCATAAGTGAGTCCACCCCTCACATTATATATACAGTATATCCCATAAGTGACGCCACCCCTCACATTATATACAGTATCTCCCATAAGTGACTCCACCCCTCACATTATATATACAGTATCTCCCATAAGTGAGTCCACCCCTCACATTATATATACAGTATATCCCATAAGTGAGTCCACCCCTCACATTATATATACAGTATATCCCATAAGTGACTCCACCCCTCACATTATATATACAGTATATCCCATAAGTGAGTCCACCCCTCACATTATATATACAGTATATCCCATAAGTGAGTCCACCCCTCACATTATATATAGTATATACCATAAGTGACTCCACCCCTCACATTATATACAGTATATCCCATAAGTGAGTCCACCCCTCACATTATATATACAGTATATCCCATAAGTGAGTCCACCCCTCACATTATATATACAGTATATCCCATAAGTGACTCCACCCCTCACATTATATATACAGTATATCCCATAAGTGAGTCCACCCCTCACATTATATATACAGTATATCCCATAAGTGATTCCACCCCTCACATTATATATACAGTATATCCCATAAGTGAGTCCACCCCTCACATTATATATACAGTATATCCCATAAGTGAGTCCACCCCTCACATTATATATACAGTATATCCCATAAGTGACTCCACCCCTCACATTATATATACAGTATATCCCATAAGTGATTCCACCTCTCACATTATATATACAGTATATCCCATAAGTGAGTCCACCCCTCACATTATATATACAGTATATCCCATAAGTGAGTCCACCCCTCACATTATATATACAGTATATCCCATAAGTGACTCCACCCCTCACATTATATATACAGTATATCCCATAAGTGAGTCCACCCCTCACATTATATATACAGTATCTCCCATAAGTGAGTCCATCCCTCACATTATATATACAGTATATCCCATAAGTGAGTCCACCCTCACATTATATATACAGTATCTCCCATAAGTGAGTCCACCCCTCACATTATATATACAGTATCTCCCATAAGCGAGTCCACCCCTCACATTATATATACAGTATATCCCATAAGCGAGTCCACCCCTCACATTATATATACAGTATATCCCATAAGTGAATCCACCCCTCACATTATATATACAGTATCTCCCATAAGTGAGTCCACCCCTCACATTATATGTACAGTATCTCCTATAAGTGAGTCCACCCCTCACATTATATATACAGTATATCCCATAAGTGAGTCCACCCCTCACATTATATATAGTATCTCCCATAAGTGAGTCCACCCCTCACATTATATACAGTATCTCCCATAAGTGACTCCACCCCTCACATTATATATACAGTATATCCCATAAGTGACTCCACCCCTCACATTATATACAGTATATCCCATAAGTGAGTCCACCCCTCACATTATATATACAGTATATCCCATAAGTGACTCCACCCCTCACATTATATATATAGTATCTCCCATAAGTGACTCCACCCCTCACATTATATATACAGTATCTCCCATAAGTGAGTCCATCCCCCACACTATATACAGTATCTCCCATAAGTGAGTCCACCCCTCACATTATATATACAGTATATCCCATAAGTGACTCCACCCCTCACATTATATATACAGTATCTCCCATAAGTGAGTCCACCCCTCACATTATATATACAGTATCTCCCATAAGTGAGTCCACCCCTCACATTATATATACAGTATATCCCATAAGTGAGTCCACCCCTCACATTATATACAGTATCTCCCATAAGTGAGTCCACCCCTCACATTATATATACAGTATATCCCATAAGTGAGTCCACCCCTCACATTATATATACAGTATATCCCATAAGTGAGTCCACCCCTCACATTATATATACAGTATATCCCATAAGTGAGTCCACCCCTCATATTATATATATAGTATCTCCCATAAGTGAGTCCACCCCTCACATTATATATACAGTATCTCCCATAAGTGAGTCCACCCCTCACATTATATATAGTATCTCCCATAAGTGAGTCCACCCCTCATATTATATATATAGTATCTCCCATAAGTGAGTCCACCCCTCACATTATATACAGTATATCCCATAAGTGAGTCCACCCCTCACATTATATATACAGTATCTCCCATAAGTGAGTCCACCCCTCACATTATATATACAGTATCTCCCATAAGTGAGTCCACCCCTCACATTATATATAGTATCTCCCATAAGTGAGTCCACCCCTCACATTATATACAGTATCTCCCATAAGTGACTCCACCCCTCACATTATATACAGTATATCCCATAAGTGAGTCCACCCCTCACATTATATATACAGTATATCCCATAAGTGAGTCCACCCCTCACATTATATATACAGTATCTCCCATAAGTGAGTCCACCCCTCACATTATATATACAGTATATCCCATAAGTGACTCCACCCCTCACATTATATATACAGTATCTCCCATAAGTGACTCCACCCCTCACATTATATATACAGTATCTCCCATAAGTGAGTCCACCCCTCACATTATATATACAGTATCTCCCATAAGTGACTCCACCCCTCACATTATATATACAGTATCTCCCATAAGTGACTCCACCCCTCACATTATATACAGTATATCCCATAAGTGACTCCACCCCTCACATTATATATACAGTATATCCCATAAGTGAGTCCACCCCTCACATTATATATACAGTATATCCCATAAGTGAGTCCACCCCTCACATTATATATACAGTATATCCCATAAGTGACTCCACCCCTCACATTATATATACAGTATATCCCATAAGTGAGTCCACCCCTCACATTATATATACAGTATCTCCCATAAGTGAGTCCACCCCTCACATTATATACAGTATCTCCCATAGGTGAGTCCACCCCTCACATTATATATACAGTATCTCCCATAAGTGACTCCACCCCTCACATTATATATACAGTATATCCCATAAGTGAGTCCACCCCTCACATTATATATACAGTATATCCCATAAGTGACTCCACCCCTCACATTATATACAGTATATCCCATAAGTGAGTCCACCCCTCACATTATATATACAGTATCTCCCATAAGTGAGTCCACCCCTCACATTATATATACAGTATCTCCCATAAGTGAGTCCACCCCTCACATTATATATTGTATCTCCCATAAGTGAGTCCACCCCTCACATTATATATACAGTTTCTTCCATAAGTGAGTCCACCCCTCACATTATATATACAGTATATCCCATAAGTGAGTCCACCCCTCACATTATATATACAGTATATCCCATAAGTGAGTCCACCCCTCACATTATATATACACTATCTCCCATAAGTGAGTCCACCCCTCACATTATATATACAGTATATCCCATAAGTGAGTCCACCCCTCACATTATATATACAGTATATCCCATAAGTGAGTCCACCCCTCACATTATATATACAGTATCTCCCATAAGTGACTCCACCCCTTACATTATATATACAGTATCTCCCATAAGTGAGTCCACCCCTCACATTATATACAGTATATCCCATAAGTGAGTTCACCCCTCACATTATATATAGTATCTTCCATAAGTGAGTCCACCCCTCACATTATATATAGTATCTCCCATAAGTGAGTCCACCCCTCACATTATATATACAGTATCTTCCATAAGTGAGTCCACCCCTCACATTATATATACAGTATCTTCCATAAGTGAGTCCACCCCTCACATTATATACAGTATATCCCATAAGTGAGTTCACCCCTCACATTATATATAGTATCTTCCATAAGTGAGTCCACCCCTCACATTATATATAGTATCTCCCATAAGTGAGTCCACCCCTCACATTATATACAGTATCTCCCATAAGTGAGTTCACCCCTCACATTATATATAGTATCTCCCATAAGTGATTCCACCCCTCACATTATATATACAGTATATCCCATAAGTGAGTCCACCCCTCACATTATATATACAGTATCTCCCATAAGTGAGTCCACCCCTCACAATATATATACAGTATATCCCATAAGTGAGTCCACCCCTCACATTATATATACAGTATATCCCATAAGTGACTCCACCCCTCACATTATATATACAGTATATCCCATAAGTGAGTCCACCCCTCACATTATATATACAGTATCTCCCATAAGTGACTCCACCCCTCACATTATATATACAGTATCTTCCATAAGTGAGTCCACCCCTCACATTATATATACAGTATCTTCCATAAGTGAGTCCACCCCTCACATTATATACAGTATATCCCATAAGTGAGTTCACCCCTCACATTATATATAGTATCTTCCATAAGTGAGTCCACCCCTCACATTATATATAGTATCTCCCATAAGTGAGTCCACCCCTCACATTATATACAGTATCTCCCATAAGTGAGTTCACCCCTCACATTATATATAGTATCTCCCGTAAGTGAGTCCACCCCTCACATTATATATACAGTATCTCCCATAAGTGAGTCCACCCCTCACAATATATATACAGTATATCCCATAAGTGAGTCCACCCCTCACATTATATATACAGTATATCCCATAAGTGACTCCACCCCTCACATTATATATACAGTATATCCCATAAGTGAGTCCACCCCTCACATTATATATACAGTATCTCCCATAAGTGACTCCACCCCTCACATTATATATACAGTATCTTCCATAAGTGAGTCCACCCCTCACATTATATACAGTATCTCCCATAAGTGAGTCCACCCCTCACATTATATATAGTATCTCCCATAAGTGAGTCCACCCCTCACATTATATATACAGTATATCCCATAAGTGAGTCCACCCCTCACATTATATACAGTATCTCCCATAAGTGAGTCCACCCCTCACATTATATATACAGTATATCCCATAAGTGAGTCCACCCCTCACATTATATATAGTATCTTCCATAAGTGAGTCCACCCCTCACATTATATACAGTATATCCCATAAGTGAGTCCACCCCTCACATTATATATACAGTATATCCCATAAGTGAGTCCACCCCTCACATTATATATATAGTATATCCCATAAGTGAGTCCACCCCTCACATTATATATACAGTATATCCCATAAGTGAGTCCACCCCTCACATTATATATACAGTATCTCCCATAAGTGAGTCCACCCCTCACATTATATATACAGTATATCCCATAAGTGAGTCCACCCCTTACATTATATATACAGTATATCCCATAAGTGACTCCACCCCTCACATTATATATACAGTATCTCCCATAAGTGAGTCCACCCCTCACATTATATATACAGTATATCCCATAAGTGAGTCCACCCCTCACATTATATATACAGTATCTCCCATAAGTGACTCCACCCCTTACATTATATATACAGTATCTCCCATAAGTGAGTCCACCCCTCACATTATATATTGTATCTCCCATAAGTGACTCCACCCCTCACATTATATACAGTATATCCCATAAGTGAGTCCACCCCTCACATTATATACAGTATCTCCCATAAGTGAGTTCACCCCTCACATTATATATACAGTATCTCCCATAAGTGAGTCCACCCCTCACATTATATACAGTATCTCCCATAAGTGAGTCCACCCCTCACATTATATACAGTATATCCCATAAGTGACTCCACCCCTCACATTATATATACAGTATATCCCATAAGTGAGTTCACCCCTCACATTATATATAGTATCTTCCATAAGTGAGTCCACCCCTCACATTATATATAGTATCTCCCATAAGTGAGTCCACCCCTCACATTATATACAGTATCTCCCATAAGTGAGTTCACCCCTCACATTATATATTGTATCTCCCATAAGTGACTCCACCCCTCACATTATATACAGTATATCCCATAAGTGAGTCCACCCCTCACATTATATACAGTATCTCCCATAAGTGAGTTCACCCCTCACATTATATATACAGTATCTCCCATAAGTGAGTCCACCCCTCACATTATATACAGTATCTCCCATAAGTGAGTCCACCCCTCACATTATATACAGTATATCCCATAAGTGACTCCACCCCTCACATTATATATACAGTATATCCCATAAGTGAGTTCACCCCTCACATTATATATAGTATCTTCCATAAGTGAGTCCACCCCTCACATTATATACAGTATCTCCCGTAAGTGAGTCCACCCCTCACATTATATATACAGTATATCCCATAAGTGAGTCCACCCCTCACATTATATATACAGTATCTCCCATAAGTGAGTCCACCCCTCACATTATATATACAGTATCTCCCATAAGTGACTCCACCCCTCACATTATATATACAGTATATCCCATAAGTGAGTCCACCCCTCACATTATATATACAGTATATCCCATAAGTGACTCCACCCCTCACATTATATATACAGTATATCCCATAAGTGAGTCCACCCCTCACATTATATATACAGTATCTCCCATAAGTGACTCCACCCCTCACATTATATATACAGTATCTTCCATAATTGAGTCCACCCCTCACATTATATACAGTATCTCCCATAAGTGAGTCCACCCCTCACATTATATACAGTATCTCCCATAAGTGAGTCCACCCCTCATATTATATATACAGTATATCCCATAAGTGACTCCACCCCTCACATTATATATACAGTATATCCCATAAGTGAGTCCACCCCTCACATTATATATACAGTATATCCCATAAGTGAGTCCACCCCTCACATTATATATACAGTATATCCCATAAGTGAGTCCACCCCTCACATTATATATACAGTATATCCCATAAGTGAGTCCACCCCTCACATTATATATACAGTATCTCCCATAAGTGACTCCACCCCTCACATTATATATACAGTATCTTCCATAAGTGAGTCCACCCCTCACATTATATATAGTATCTCCCATAAGTGAGTCCACCCCTCACATTATATATACAGTATATCCCATAAGTGAGTCCACCCCTCACATTATATACAGTATCTCCCATAAGTGAGTCCACCCCTCACATTATATATACAGTATATCCCATAAGTGAGTCCACCCCTCACATTATATATAGTATCTTCCATAAGTGAGTCCACCCCTCACATTATATATAGTATATCCCATAAGTGAGTCCACCCCTCACATTATATATACAGTATCTCCCATAAGTGAGTCCACCCCTCACATTATATATACAGTATCTCCCATAAGTGAGTCCACCCCTCACATTATATATACAGTATATCCCATAAGTGAGTCCACCCCTCACATTATATACAGTATCTCCCATAAGTGAGTCCACCCCTCACATTATATATACAGTATATCCCATAAGTGAGTCCACCCCTCACATTATATACAGTATCTCCCATAAGTGAGTCCACCCCTCACATTATATATACAGTATATCCCATAAGTGACTCCACCCCTCACATTATATACAGTATCTTCCATAAGTGAGTCCACCCCTCACATTATATATAGTATCTTCCATAAGTGAGTCCACCCCTCACATTATATATAGTATCTCCCATAAGTGAGTCCACCCCTCACATTATATATACAGTATATCCCATAAGTGAGTCCACCCCTCACATTATATATACAGTATATCCCATAAGTGACTCCACCCCTCACATTATATACAGTATCTCCCATAAGTGAGTCCACCCCTCACATTATATACAGTATCTCCCATAAGTGAGTCCACCCCTCACATTATATATACAGTATATCCCATAAGTGAGTCCACCCCTCACATTATATATACAGTATCTCCCATAAGTGAGTCCACCCCTCACATTATATATACAGTATCTCCCATAAGTGACTCCACCCCTCACATTATATACAGTATCTCCCATAAGTGACTCCACCCCTCACATTATATATACAGTATATCCCATAAGTGAGTCCACCCCTCACATTATATATACAGTATATCCCATAAGTGAGTCCACCCCTCACATTATATATACAGTATATCCCATAAGTGAGTCCACCCCTCACATTATATATACAGTATATCCCATAAGTGACTCCACCCCTCACATTATATATACAGTATCTTCCATAAGTGAGTCCACCCCTCACATTATATATAGTATCTCCCATAAGTGAGTCCACCCCTCACATTATATACAGTATATCCCATAAGTGAGTTCACCCCTCACATTATATATAGTATCTCCCATAAGTGAGTCCACCCCTCACATTATATACAGTATCTCCCATAAGTGAGTCCATTCTATTCACATCACTGGCAGGCCGGAGTATAGTGCAGAGATGCGAGCGCTGTATAGAGCCGCTCCAAATCTTTGCAATAGATAGGACGATCGCATCCAGTTTCAGGAGTGACACCTGCTGTGATCTGTCTATTAGTACAGGTACTACAGCTCCGATCATGGAACAGTCTGTTCCATGCTGGGAGTAGTAGTACTACCCAAAAAATTGAGAAAATAAAGTGAAACACACACACCCACTTTATTAAACACAATATTGAATAACATTACTAATAAATACATACAATACATTACAAATAAAAAATTCATTATAAAAAATATATTACTTTTACATTTAAATGGCCCCTTTCTACATTTTTATTATTGTCGGCTACATTTTTAGGTTCCTGCCCACCCACATAAATTGATCCCTGTTTAAAAATTAACATTAACATTTATTTGTTTTTGGTGGCTTTATAATTTTTTTATACACCCAAGAATGGAGTCTACATTTTAGGCTCCTTTCACACTATGAGTAATCATCCGTTATTAAACATCCATTTTCTGTACTGTATAATTAAAAAAACGGATGTATAATAACGGATGAAATCACGGGTGCTAACGGCTGAATAATGTCCGTACCCGACGGAGATGAGCAGCAGAGAATAGACATGTCCCGGCAGTGAGCTGATGGCGCTAGAAGCAGGGCAGCAGTGGAGAGATGTTGGGCGGCAGCGGTGAATGAATGAAGCCTTCTTGTGGGACATGTCGGCTTCATTCACCGCTGCCGGTTCCTGACATGTCCCGCTGCTGCACTGCTCCAAGAAGATGAGGAGCAGGCAGCGGGAGGAAGGAAAATAAGGACACTGGGGGGGGGGGGGGATAAGCACACTGGGGCCAATTAATTATTATAAACACACTTAGGCCAATTAATTATTATAAATATGCATGGGGGGCACACATTTGGGGATCAAATTAGTAGTTTAAAAACCCCTCCAGGAGCCCTGAATGGCTCCTCAGTGGCGGTCATTCAGGGCTCCTGGCGGGGAATTTAAAAGTGAAAGTAAAAATATACCGTACATCGCAGCGGAGCAGAGCATGCCGCCCACTCCCCTGTTTAAAAACTTCTGATCGCATCAGGTGTCAGAAGTGAGACCCAGTGCAATCATTCCCTCAGCCCCTGCACTACAACCCCCATCATGGAACAGAGTCTGTTCCATAATGGAGATAGTAGTACAAACACTAATGTAGCCTCCCCAGCCACCGGCAGACTCCCACAGCCCGGGAACTACTACTCCCATCATGGAAACAAGTCTGTTCCATGATGGGAGTAGTAGTAGTCACGGCTGCGGGAGTCTGTAGGCAGAGGTGTTAAAACGGCCATAAAATAACGGTACATGACGGATGTTATAACGGATGAATACTCATAATGTAAAACCAGCCTTATAAAATGTAGACTCCAATCTTATAAAAAAAATGTTAATGTTAATTTTTTAACAGAGATCAATTTATGTGGGTGGGCAGGGACCAAAAAATGTAGCCGACAATAATAAAAATGTAAAAAGGGGCCATTTAAATGTAAAAATAATATATTTTTTATAATTAATGTTTAAATTTTTTTTATTAGTAATGTATTTTAATATTGTGTTTAATAAAGTGTGTGTATGTGTGTTTCACTTTATTTTCTCTATTTTTTAGGTATTACCACTACTCCCAGCATGGAACAGACTGTTTCATGATGGGAACGGTAGTACCTGTACTAATAGACAGATCACAGCAAGTATCACTCCTGAAACTGGATGTGATTGCCCTATCTATTGCAGAGATGGAGCGGCTTTCTCCTGCGCTCGCATCTCTGCACTATACTCCGGGCGGCCAGTGATGTGAATAGAATTCACATCACTTATTCATATTTCCTGCAGAGAGCTGTGATTGGCCAGATGGTTCCAGCCACTCACAGCTCTCTGCAGGAAATATGAATAATAGGTATGTATACGGCATATACTCACAATACAGTGGGACCAGAGAAAAGCGTCCGCCCGCCCGCATCTATACTTTATACAGGACGATCATATCGGGTGTCAGAAGTGACACTCACCAAGATCTGTCTATTAATGCAGGTACTACAGCTCCCAGCATGGAGCAGAGTGTGCTCCATGTTGGGAGCAGTAATACCTGCAGTTAAGGACAGATCACAGCAGCTATCACTCCTGACACAGCGGGTGTCAGGAATGAAACCCGGGGTGATCTGTCTATTAGCACAGGTACTGCAGCTCCCTTCATGGAATAGTCTGTTCAATGCTGGGAGTAGTAGTACTACCTAAAAAATGTAAAAAAAAAATAGAGAAAAAAAAGTGAAACAAACACGCACTTTATTAAACACATCATTAAAATACATTGCTAATAAACATTTGCCAACAATTTATTCAGATCAAATCAAATTTCAGATCAAATCGAATCGGCCGAATCAAATTTTTCAAAAACTCGCTCATCTCTAGTAGTGAGTGCACAGCCTGTATAACAGTGTTTAATGTTGTGTCCCCTCAAAATATCTCAACACACAACCAGTAATATCTAAACCCTGGCAACAAAAGTGAGTACACTACTTTTAGTGTAAATGTCCAACTTGGGCCAAAAGTGTCCATGAAGACATCACAGAGCTGGTGGATATTAGACACCTTGCTCTCTCCCACATTCCGTTTGATGATTCCCCACAGATGCTCAATGGAGTTTAGGTCTGGAGATATGATTGGCCAGTCCATCACATTTACCCTCAGCTTCTTTAGCAAGGCAGTGGTGGTCTTGAAGATGTGTTTGGAGTTATTATGATGTCCAAAAACTTCCCTACGGCCCAGTCTCTGAACTAATGGGATCATGCTCTGCTTCAGTATGCCACAGTACAAGTTGTCAGTCATTTGTCCCTCAGTGATCTGTAGCTCCCCAGTGCCAGCAGCACTCATGAGGCCCAGACCATCACACTCCACTACCATGCTTGACTGTAGGCTAGACACACTTGCCTTCGTACTTCTCACCTGGTCGCCCCCACACACGCTTGACACCATCTGAACCAAATAAGTTTATCTTGGTCTCATCGGACCACAGGACATGGTTCCAGTAATCCATGTCATTAGTCTGCTTGTCTTTAGCAAACTGCAGGTTTTCTTGTGCTTCATCTTTAGAAAAGGCTTCCATCTGCGACTACAGCCATGCCGACCAATTTGATGCAGTTCATGGTCTGAGCACTGGCAGGCTGACCTCCTCTCCTTCAACCTCTGCAGCAATGCTGGCAGCACTGGTGTGGGAGTTGTAGTTTTGCAATGGCTAGAGACACACTGTTTGGAAAACACTGCTCTATGCATCTGGTATTGTAATCTGATGTGGATTTTCTATGTGCAAATTTTGTGCAAAAAATCTACAGCAAATCTACAAATCTATTTTCTTGAAGAAAATACATAGATTTTTGTTACTGTTTAGAGCCAGATAATGAAACTTGTTTTTTGTTCTAATCTGTTTATATTTTCTGATTGTATATTTTTTTTCCTTTTTTGTACATTATTAAGGGGCGGCCATCTTGCCTGAGCTATTTTTAACAGCATTTAGAGAGATGCTCTACAGCAAGACCTAGCCCATCCATATGAATTAGAAACATAACTGGGCGTTCTCTGCGACCTTTTCAGTGCTTATTCTGTAGGAAGGAGAGGCTGATCTGTGTGCATCAGCTATTGTGTGTACCTCAGTTATCTATACTGTGGTGTCACCATTCACTATAATCCTGTTTGTGATGATAAGGAGGAGACTGCTAGGAAATGATCTAGTAAGGGTCAGCTAAGTGTTAGGCCTAGTGGTAAGAATGAAAACTGCAAGATTTCAGGATTATTTTATAATATAGATGGTAAAATAAAAAAATTTGAAAAAAACCTCTCCAAAATTATTTAAAAAAAAACATTTTACATAAATACTTGATTTAAACAAAAGGTCATTTTCTGACGACACCTTCCCTTTAAGAAAAGTTGACAAATATCTTTCTCACCGATAATGTTTTCCAATGTGATTCTGCTGTTTTTATCCTCCGGAAGATGTAATTTGTTTTTCATGTATTTATTCCTGAAGGATCGAACATCTAGTAACTGAGGACCTTGAGAAGTTCCAGGACGCGCTCTTTGGTTTTATGGCTCCTGACGCTGTATTGATCAGTACTCCGAATGTAGAGTTTAATGTCTTACTTTCTGACAATTCACGCTTCAGACACCCAGACCACAAGTTTGAATGGAACAGGAAAGAGTTTCAGACCTGGTATGTTGTCACATTTGTGTCAATTCATGATATTTAAAGGGGTACTCCGGTGAAAACCTTTTTTCTTTTAAATCAACTGGTGGCAGAAAGTTAAACATATTTGTAAATTACTTCTATTAAAAAATATTAATCCTTCCAGTACTTATTAGCTGCTGAATGCTACAGAGGAAATTCCTTTCTTTTTGGAACACTGATGACATCACGAGCACAGTGCTCTCTGCTGACATCTCTGTCCATTTTAGCAACCATGCAGAGCAGATGTATGCTAAGGGAAGCATGGTGGCTCATTGGTTAGCACTGCTGCCTTGCAGTGCTTGGGACCTGGGTTCAAATCCCACTAAGGACAACAATAAATAAAGCGTTATTATTATTATAATAACGTCAGCAGAGAGAACTGTGCTCGTGATGTCATCAGAGAGCATTCCAAAAAGAAAAGAATTTCCTCTGTAGTATTCAGCAGCTAATAAGTACAGGAAGGATTAAGATTTTTTAATAGAAGTAATTTACCAATATGTTTAACTTTCTGCCACCAGTTGATTTAAAAGAAAAAAGGTTTTCACTGGAGTACCCCTTTAAAGGGAACGGACAAGACGATTAACCCTCTCACCTGAATATACAGGTGGGTAGTGTGGGTGATCCTGAGTAAAACAAGGTATTCCTTACCTCAATCTGTTCAGCCGTACACGAGATACAGCACAATCCTGCTATATGCAAATTAACTCTTATCTGCACCAGGGGCGGGTTTGAAGACTATCTGCGCCTCTAACACAGTCCTCTGGGTCCAGTTCGCGCTGCCCCTATCTTCAAGGAGATGAGTATAAACAAGCAGGGCGGTGCAGATATCATGTGAACGGCTGAATGGATTGTGGTCCCTCAACATACCATGGTGATCCGTTCCAAATGGACCATCGTTTGTTGAAACCATCGTATGTTGAGGGATCCGTGCAATGTAAAGTATAGGACAGTGGTCTACAACCTGCGGACCTCCAGATGTTGCAAAACTACAACACCCAGCATGCCCGGACAGCCAACGGCTGTCCGGGCATGCTGGGAGTTGTAGTTTTGCAACATCTGGAGGTCCGCAGGTTGAAGACCACTGTTAGAGGAAGTTGTACTCAACTGTCCCCGCCGCTCCGGACCGTCACCGCTGCCCTGGATGTCGCCGTCCATCACTGTCGCCGCGTCCCCGTGGTGTCCCCAATGCTCCGGCAAGGCCTCTGCTTCCCCGGCATCCTCGCTCTCCGTCGCCGCCATCACGTCGCTGCGAACACCGCTCCTATTGGATGACGGGACGGCGTGTGCAGCGACATGTTGACGTCGATGGAGAGCGCCGATGATGCAGGGGATCCTGAAGAGGACGCGTCTGAGCCCCGAGGACAGGTAAGTGATCGGCAACGGACCACACGGGTCACAGTAAACGGCTATCCGGTGGCAGCTGAAGCAGTCTGCGCTGCCGGATAGCCGTTTATGCGATGGCCCCGACATACAAAAGCATCGTATGTTGATGCTGCCTTCAACATGCGATGGCCTCTGAGAGGCGTATGTCGGGGCCATCGTAGGTCGAGGGGTCACTGTACATCATTTTACTCAGGATCCCCCACACTAACCACCTGAGTATTCATCTCCACATGATAGGGGATATCAGGAATAATGAGGAACCCAAGAACAGGGACAATATTGTCCCTAGAATGAATGGTGGACTCCCCCGTATGTACAGCCAGCGCTCCATTCATTCTCTATGCGGCTGTCAAACATTGCTTGACATTGGTCACTCATGAATAATGTTCATGCTGTGGAAAAAAGTGCAGGAACACCATTGCTATGCATATTTGTAAAAAAAAAAAAAAACTTTGCTCGTCGGCTGCACATTTCTGTGCGTAATAGAGCATTCGCGGCTGGCGAACTTCTGTATCAAAGGGCTGCACAAACAAACCATTCATAATTTTTGCGGCCCTCCCTGCACAATAGTTGAGCCTTGCAATAGGCTCACTAAACGAGCGCCGATGTACCAGGTTGGCATTCATATGAAGCGTGTAATAGGGCCCTAAGTATGACGTTTTTTGTTGTTTATTTAAAAAAAAATAACAAAAAATGTCATACGTAGGGCCCTATTACACTCTTCATATGAATGCCGTCCTTGTACATCGGCGCTCGTTTAGTAACCTTGTAACCTCTCTATTGTAACCCCAGGGCCATGAATATGTCCAGGACGTACAATTACACGGTAGAGTTTACTGGAGTTGGAGAAGCCGGACCAGAAAGTCAAGATGTTGGTTACTGCTCCCAAATTGGAATATTCACCAAGAACTACATGGAGACTGAGGAATCCATAAGTAACAAGAAGAAGTACAAAGGTGTTTACAGGAGCGTACGTACTATGTTTACTTCTTATTATGCTTGTCCGTTCTCACAGGAAGAATTATTGGAATCACTCACTACCATTTAGATCTCTGATCACCAACCGTGGCGAGACCCCCAATGATCATTAGAACAAGCAAGAAGAAGTGCGGCCTGGACGGACTCCTAATGTTAGTCTATGGGCCGTCCTGGTCTAATAGTTACAGAGAGATGCCGCGCGCTTCTTTCCTCGCCCGTTCTCGTCATGAATCAGGATCAGACACAGACCCCGAATGATCACAGGAACAAGCCGGAAGAAGTGCGCGCTTAGCACCTTCTCTCCTGGCTCTGTGTCATGTGACCTGGACCGAATTGTGATGTTAGTCTATGGGGCCGTACTGGTCTAATAGGGGGAGATTTATCAAAACCTGTGTAGAGAAAAGGTTGATCAGTTGTCCATAACTCATTTTTCAGAGGCCCTTTTCAAAAGAAAGAAAGAAGCAATTTGATTGGTTGCTATGGGCATTTGGTCAACTTCTTCTGGTTTAATATGTATAACATTAAACATTAGACTCTATTCAGTGTGAAAAATATACTGTAATATATACAATAATAGGGGACACGGACACGGCGCTGTAGAGTTGTCCCACAGAGTTTAAAGGGTATTTTAGCCATTAACATTTAATTTGTAACTTCACTGTTGTTGCGGCGGCAGGATACAATTTTAAAATTCTGGGCAACTCCATTGCCCGCTGCTAAAGCAGGTGATCTACGGATTTGCCTGAAGTCCCATGCATGTCTGTAGGACTGCTAACAGTTCCATAGATAAGCAACGGGCAATGGAGTTGCCTGGGAGTTTTAAAAATATATCCTGTTGCCGCAACAGAATTAAAGTTTAATCAGCAGAAATTGGATAAGTAAGGCTGGGTTCACACCACGTTTTCTTAATACGGGGACCAGATCCGGCTGGGGGAGTGAAAACCCGGTGCTCCCGTATCCCAGCCGGATCCGACCTGCATTTCATTCATTTGAATTAGCTGACTGGAGTCAGATAGTGACGGCTCATTTTTGCCCCGTATCCAGTTTTGTGGTTTTGTAGTACACCACGGTTTTAGGTCCGGTCACAAAACCGTATCGTCGTACAGCATTTGTACATGTTGTGGCCGCACTTGTATGAACCTACTGTAGACACAAAGGGAGAGGTTTTTAGTCTACTGGAGCTATGATGTTGTGGAGGGTCCTTCCTCTTCTGAAGGGAACATTCGGTTTAGAAGGAAAGATATAATTCACTATATATCGATCACTATGCGCCGTTTGTTTACTAGCCTGTCATACACACAGTGCGCTGATCACCACACGCCATTTGTTTACTAGCCTGTCATACACACAGTGCGTTGATCACCACACGCCATTTGTTTACTAGCCTGTCATACACACAGTGCGCTGATCACCACGCGCCATTTGTTTACTAGCCTGTCATACACACAGTGCGCTGATCACCACGCGCCATTTGTTTACTAGCCTGTCATACATACAGTGCGCTGATCACCACGCGCCATTTGTTTACTAGCCTGTCATACACACAGTGCGCTGATCACCACACGCCATTTGTTTACTAGCCTGTCATACACACAGTGCGCTGATCACCACACGCCATTTGTTTACTAGCCTGTCATACATACAGTGCGCTGATCACCACGCGCCATTTGTTTACTAGCCTGTCATACACACAGTGCGCTGATTGACCTGGACACACCCATGTGACCTAGACACTTAGCAACGCGTCCGAGCAACCGGCCATGAAGAACACAAGTGCACTCGATACTCAGTAGCAGGCCGCTTCCGGTCTCCGTGACAATTACAGCTGTTTCTAACTTAACGTAGTCTCATGCATATTGTTTATATCTTTATAGAGACTATTTACTACTAGAGACTACTATATGCATGTTTTTTGGATTCATGTTTTATTATTTGTATTTTTAAGATTGATACACTTGTTTCTATGAACATCTGGACGCCACTCCCCCTTCTTGTTTGGCGCCCATTTTCAGATTACTTTTACCTGTACTGTATACGCTATGTAAACACTGATCTGAGGAAGGGAGGGCTCCTCCTCATCATCATCATTTTATTTGTTATTTCTCTTCAATTAATGGTCCTGCAAGGACTAGTTTGAAATACATCTTGGCTCCCTCTCATCCATTCCTGTGAGTCTGCAGCGCTTGTTTCTCTTCAAGCTTTCTTCAGAACATAATCCTGTCCGGCTGCAGCATCATCTTTGTCCCAGCTGAAACATAAGCCAGGACAAAGCCCAAAAAGTAAGGGCGGGACTAGCACTCCTCTGTGCTCTCTCCTGTCCTATCAGACCGTAGCATGAAAACAGAGAAGAGGGGGTTACAGAGCAGCCTGCAGTGATTGGATGAAGAGACCCAGCCCAGCACAGCAGACTTAGGGAGGAAGTGAATCCATAGTGAGTGAGGGCGGGATCCGTGCTTGCCTCGGACACACCCCTTCCAGAATGAGTGAGGAGCATGACAGAGGGATTTGTGAGCCATATATAGAAGCTAGACACATAAAAAGGCATCTGCATGACCTAGTGAATAACATAAGCATTTTTTTTTCTTTTTGTGATATGACAGGTAACGCTTTACGGATCAAATAATCTCCACTAGTCACAATGTAACCTTATTTTCTCCTCTGCATATGATTTAGGTTCTTCATGTGGTATATCCAAGTATTCAAGATGAAAGGTATCTCCGTAAAGTAGTCCTGACCGCCGCTCTGTCCCATGCAGAATGTATCAAAGCCAACTTCTTGCGTAATCTCTTCCCTGAAGAAGATGGGGACCAGACCAATATGGCGGACAATAAGGACAAACCACCCGTTTTGTCAAAGTGGCTTCCTAGTCTCCAGACTGCAACGGAAAGCAATACCAGACCTCCATTTCTGGAAGGAGATGCTATTCATGTACCCATCGAAACTCTCTTTGCCATTCCAAGGGTGAAGGAACTTTGTGGAAGTCTTGATGTCCTCCGAAATATGATGAATGGAGAAATTACGCTGAGTGCGGATGGTAGCGCCATTGTATATCCTCTACATGTAGAGAATGATTTGGATTCTGATATGAGCAATGGCTGATTTAGATTTAAAGGGGTGCTCCGGTGGGAAAACAATTTGAAAGTTAAAAACAGATTTGTAAATTACTTCTATTTAAAAATCTTAATCCTTCCAGTACATATCAGCTGCTGTATACTCAAGAGGAAGTTCTTTTCTTTTTGGTTTCCGGGACTGGGGACGTGACGTCACGCCATGCCCCCTCCATTCATGTCTATGGGAGGGGGCGTGACGGCAGTCACGCCCCCTCCCATAGACGTGAATGGAGGGGGCGTGGCGTGACATCACGTCCCCAGTCCTGGAAACCTGGAGGTTTCAGAAACTGGAGACGCAGTCCCCGCATAGAATGTGGGTGCTGCAGAGAGAACGCGGGTGGTCCCAGCAGCGGGCCCCCCCCCCCCCCCCATGATCAGACATCTTATCCCCTATCCTTTGGATAGGGTATAAGATGTTTTTACCCGGAATATCCCTTTAAGATTTACAAATCTGTTTAACTTTCTAGCACCAGTTGATTTTGAGAAAATTGTCTTCCACCGGAGTACCCCTTTAAGCATGTTGGTTGTGGCCAAGTTGGTCGTTTCACACACTAGACTGTGTCTTTTTAGTTATTTATTTTTTATTAAATTTTTTTTTTATTCCAATGGTTTATGTGCATCCAAGGACTGCTATGTACTTATTGCTTTTATTTTAAAAGGAAACTGACCCGCACTTGTCCAATACACAGGGTTAGACTGTGGGTGAATCAGATGACCATAAGGTATCACTTTCCTGGATCCACAATTGTATTACATGTTGTATTAGCCGGCATTGCTAATCAGGAAATGGCCGTCTTTGTGCAATAGAGGTGGGACCCGGCATACTCCGTCCCCTCTGCACCGAAATGCCCACCCACCTTACGCTCACATGGGTGAAGGGGTCTAATGAATATTCATGAGGTGGGCAGGCATATAGGAGCAGAGGGGATGGAGGCAGGGATGCTGGGTACTCCATGTCCTGCCTCCATTGCAGTTGGCCATTTCCAAATTAGCAATGGAGGCTAATACAACGAGTATCTCCGGACTGCGGACTCGGGCAGGTGATACCCCTGGTTTACTGGCACTATAACCCGGTGTATTGCATTTATTTCCGTTCAACCCACTGTCAGTTTCCATTTATCTGTATTTTAGTTAGCGAATTCTTATTTAAAAATAAACATTTTATTTGCTTAAAGTAAAATGATTTCAGTAACTTCTGCAATTCTAGAGATATGTAACACAATTGTTTCTTAACTGGAAAGAACAGAATGCTCCTTATAGGCCTCTTTTTTAGGGAAGGACATGGATACATTTATGGATAACCGTCCAGTGCACATCCATGTTTCTTTCTGGAAAAGTTAAATGAGATGATACCAGGGATGGGGACACTAGTTGATGCTTGGATAGTTGGCTGCGGCCAGGTAGCGGCGTCATAGCAGGCGGCAAAGGCTCTGCATCATGTTCTGTCTGGTGACACAGGTTCAGGGTCAGGATTCCAGGCCATGTACTGGAGGGCCAGAGTAGTAGACAAGTAAAACTGCACAGGTCAGATGCAGGATAGCAAAACAATACATCTTTGCCAAGGGAATACCTACACTTTTGCTCGGGCACTGGTGAGTGGGCGGAGTAGCATTAAATAGGTAGTGCCAGGCAGGGGAAGGTGGATGACCCATTTGGAATGTGCGCACTGGCCCCTTAAAATGCATTGAAGGGGTACTCCGATGGAAAACAATTTTTTTAAATCAACTGTTGCCAGAATGTTAAACAGATTTGTAAATTAATTCGAGTAGAATACAGACATAGCGCACATCTAAAATCTTGTATAATGATCTGGTTGCTTCTCAGCACAATATCAAAAACTAACAGGTTGTTAGTATACATTTTTGATCAAAAAGTACAAGCCCACTCGCCACGTCAAGGCCACC
Organism: Hyla sarda; assembly: GCF_029499605.1. Taxonomy (NCBI): domain Eukaryota; kingdom Metazoa; phylum Chordata; class Amphibia; order Anura; family Hylidae; genus Hyla; species Hyla sarda. Next base: position 36,542,544 of record NC_079194.1, read on the forward strand.
TATTCAGAGTGGGTCCCTAACGCCCTAGCATAAAATGGCGTAGCACCGGGCGGCGACCACCACCGCCGCGACACAGATGCCCACGGGGGGGTTGGGGGGAGCAGCCCACTGGCAGAGCGGCCCCAATGCCTCTCAAACCAGTCTATGGGCCGCACCCGCCCGCAGACACAGCGCCACGGCAGCAACGGACGCCGCCCTGCACCGCACCAGTGTGAACAAGGTGCAATGGCTCACTTACCTTGCTCTCCCAGTCAGACTGGGAGGCTGCTAGGAGTGAAATGGCCCTAGTGTGGCTAATTACCACCTATATAGGTTTGGGCTGAGGGGATGGGGAAGAGTGCAGCACATGTTCAAAAAAAAAAAGAAAGGATAGAAATCACAATATGAATTCGAGTAGAATACAGACATGGTCGCACATCTACAATTTTGTATAATGATCTGGTTGCTTCTCAGCACAATATCAAAAACTAACAGGTTGTTAGTATACATTTTTGATCAAAAATGCTGCCGTGGCGCTGTGTCTGCGGGCGGGTGCAGCCCATAGACTGGTTGGAGTGGCATTGGGGCCGATCTCTGCCAGTGGGTCACTCCCCCCCCCCCCCCCCCCCCGTGGGCACTGGTGTCGCGGCGGTGGTAGTCGCCGCCCGGTGCTACGCCATTTTATGCTAGGGACGTTAGGGACCCACTCTAGGTGGCCTTGACGTGGCGAGTGGGCTTGTACTTTTTGATCAAAAATGTATACTAACAACCTGTTAGTTTTTGATATTATGCTGAGAAGCAATCAGATCATTATACAAGATTGTAGATGTGCGCTATGTCTGTATTCTACTCAAATTCAGATTTGTAAATTACTTCTATTAAAAAATCTTAATCCTTCCAGTACTTACTAGCTGCTGTATGCTCCAGAGGAAGTTGTGTAGTTCTTTCCAGTCTGACCACAGTGCCCTCTGCTGACACCTCTGTCCATGTCAGGAACTGTCTGGAGCAGCAGAGGTTTGGGTTTGCTATAAGGATTTGCTCCTGCTCTGGACAGTTCCTGACATGGACATAAGGTGTCAGCAGAGAGCACTGTGGTCACACAGAAAAGAACTACACAACTTCCTCTGGAGCATACAGCAGCTGATAAGTACTGAAAGGATAAAGATTATTAAATAGAAGTCATTTACAAATTTGTTTAACTTTCTGGCACCAGTTGATTTAAAAAAAAAAAAAAGAGAGAGTACCCCTGTAAGAGCACACCAATGTACCAGGAACAGCAGCTACATGAAGAAGACTGTCCTTTACAGCTAAACAAGGGATACAGGGGGTAGGTCTCACGATAGGTGGTGGTCCAAGAGTTGGGATGTTCATTCATTATTTATTATTTAAAGGGGGTATCCAAGATAAGGTGATTTTAGTACGTACCTGACAGACAGTAATGGACATGCTTAGGAAGGATCTGCGCTTGTCTTGGTGCTAAATGCCTATGTTGTGAGATTACCATAACACTGTGGCTATCTTTTTGTGAACTGGTATTTCCTGTTTGACTTTTCTTTTTTGCCTACAAATCCCATAACTCTTTTCTCCCTCCCACACATCAGCCACCCCACCCATTGAAACATAAATGAGATGCATCCATTCAAAAGACCTGTGGTTTTCAATCAGGGTGCCTACAGCTGTTGCATTAGTTGCAGATAGATCTCTCTCTCCCACCAAGCGATCCCTCCACCCATTGAAGCAGACAGGCTCCCTGTCATCAGCTGACTAGTGATGTAATGTCTCGGCCGCATTGCAACCTGGGAAAGATCTGAGACAGCAGTCATTTTGTATGCTGGTAAAAATAAATATTGGGGTGAAAATCTTCACACACAGGTACAGACACTATATTATGAACTACACTAACTTTACAGCCCCTGTAGCTTAGTCAAATAAAAAAAAAAAATTCTAGAATACCCCTTTAAGTGTTGCTATTGTAGCCAATTTTATTGATGTTTTTGTTTTTTCATTCCCAACCTCCATTTGCCCCCATAAGGAGACTTTACCACGCTATTGCTTGATCACTTTTATAATATACCGAAGAGTTTTATGGCCAATTGTGTTTTGGGGTACTGGCCGTTGCACCAGTGATAGCTGCATGTTACAGCCGACACCCACTGTGCATGTTATATGAATTACCCTAGGGCAGTCTTTCTCAACCAGGGTGCCTCCAGCTGTTGCAAAACTACAACTCCCAGCATGCCCGGACAGCCAAAGGCTGTCCGGGCATGCTGGGAGTTGTAGTTTTGCAACAGCTGGAGGCACCCTGGTTGGGAAACACTGCCCTAAAATTTTTACTTTTACATATATAATGTTTTTAAAATAAGCTGATGCTCAATAGATACAAATACATTTCTCTATATTCCGTAAATGTACACGTTCACGTACAGATTTGTGTACTTTTATCTTTGCCTTCGTGAACATTTTGGATAAATAAGATTTCCTAATTTGCACCAACTTCTTAAGGCGTAAGCGTTATAAGCAGAATTTTCATATCCCGGTTTACATAAGAAATCTACAACCTCTCCGTGTAAAATAAAATTGCTATCAACGCCCCACTTCAGGCGCACATGGCTTCGATCCATCTCTTCTTTGGATAAAACACATGGTACTGTAAGGATAGAAAAAAAAGTGGATTAAGTATTCTCAAGGTGACCATAAACATTTTTTACATCATGGCATTAAAGGGGTACTCCACTGCCCCCGTGTGAGGTCAGGCCACCCCCTCAAAAGAAGTCTATGGGAGGGGCGTGACGGCTGCCACGCACCCTCCCATAGACTTGTATTGAGGGGCGTGGCTTGAAGCCACAAGGGGGCGTGGCCGACCCAGCTTGCACACAGCGTTCAGAACTCAATGCTCTGAACGCTGGCCAGTAGAGTATTCAGGGAGCTAAATTTAACCCTTGTCCACAGGATAGGGGATAAGTGTCTGATCGCAGGGGGTCCGAACACTGGGACTCCTAAGATCTCCTGTACGGGGGCCCAGCAACTTATCCGTCCTAAGAGTGGGGTCCCATCTCAGCCGGGGATTAGCTGAGTAGGCCGCCGCTCCTGCTTGTGTTGGAAGATGAGGGCCACTTTGCTCCGAGGATGGGTAAGTTGCCGGGCACCATACAGGTGATTGCGGGGAGGGGAATAGCGATAAGTTCCCCAGACTACCCCTTTAATAGGAGATAATAATTATCAGACTACCATCATACATAGTAACATAGTTGATAAGGCTGAAAAAAGACCAGAGTCCATCAAGTTCATATAACCCTAATGAGTCCTACTGAGTTGATCCAGAGGAAGGCAAAAAACCCTCGTACTAGAGGTAAAAATTCCTTCCCGACTCCAAATATGGCATCAGAATAAATCCCTGGATCAACGTTCTGTCCCTATAAATCTAATATACATAACCAGTAATGTTATTATTCTGCAAAAATGTATTCAGATCCCTTTTGAATTCTTTTACAGAGTTCCCCATGACCTCCTCCTCCGGGAGAGAATTTCCCAGTCTCACTGCTCTTACAGTAAAGAACCCCCCGTCTGTGCTGGTGTAGAAACCTTCTTTCCTCTAGACGTAGAGGATGCCCCCTTGTTATAGATACAGTCCTGGGTATAAATAGATCATGGAGAGATCTCTGTATGGTCCCCTGATATATTTATACATAGTTATTAGGTCGCCCCTAAGCCTCGTGACATTACAGCTCCGCCCCCATGTGATGTCACACTCTGCCCCCTCAATGCAAGCCTATGGGAGGGGGGGCGTGAGAGCCACCACGCCCCCTCCCATAGGCTTGCATTGAGGGGGCAGAGCATGAGGTCACAGAGGGGCGGAGCCGTGACGTCACGATACTCCGGCCCCGTGATCATGATTCATCACACCCGGAGCGATGTTCACTCCGGAGACCTATGATAGCGGGGTGCTGCTTGAAAGATTGCAGGGGTCCCCAGCGGCTGCCCCCCCCCCCCTGCGATGGTTATAGAAAAGTACTTAAATGTGCATTGACACTTCAACATTTTTTTGACATGTTTGTAGAGAATTGTCAGAAGTTTTGATCGCTCAGATTGTGAGTGTTCAGATCCCGACCAATCACTAGAACAAGCCAGGAGAACAGTGCATTAAGTGCGGTCCCTCCCAAAGCTGTGCCACGTGACTGAGACAAACTTATGTATCGGTTGCCAGCAGAAAGAGGGGAACGAAGCACTCGGCCATGTACTTCTCTGACCGCTTGTTCTTGCGATCCGTTGGGGTTTAAACACTCAACCAACCGATCCCCAACCAATCAAAACTTTGGACATATCTCTAGGACAGGTACACTTTAAAACATACAGTTCAAAGAAAGAAGTGGCTGCACTCACCCAGGGGTCTTGCCAGAGGAAATCTTTATTCAAATATCCATACAACGGTATAGCGGGTAGACGCAGAGGAGCAGCCTTGCAGCGACAGCCTGTTTCCTGCGCCCTAAGCGCACTTCCTCGGGCTGCCGAACGGCAGCCCGAGGAAGTGCGCTCAGGGCGCAGGAAACAGTCTGTCGCTGCGAGGCTGCTCCTCTTCATCTATACCGTTGTATGGATAATTGAATAAAGATTTCATCTGGCAAGACCCCTGGGTGAGTGCAGCCACTTCTTTCTTTGAACTCTATGCTTCCATTTTGCCTAATTTGGACTCCACCCCCCATGGCAGCTCCACAAGTGTTTTTGCCGGCGTCTCATTTCCCGGACAGTATTCATTGTGGATTGCAGTGCCGGTTTCACTCTGTCTTCTTTAGCTGTCACTTTAAAACATATCTGTAAAAGTAGAGAATTCAAGGAAGACGTCCAAAATAAGATACTAACATTAGATCTAAGAAAAGACACTAACTCCAGGGTTAGCGACCTGGGGATTCCTAGTAGAAAAGTCCACAATCCCTTAGACTCAGCTCCCAGGTTACTCCTACACAAAAGCCATTAGGGACCCAGTGGGTCCACATCTACAGTAGGGCCATTGTTCTATAACCAAACCCTTATTATAATGTCTTTTTATCACAAGGTGTTATATATATTGATGTTCTAAATTGGATTTACCTATACAAGTTGGTGGAGATTCCCATTGTCCGTTTGAGCAGCGAATCGTATTGTGGCCATTTAAGAAGTGGTATTCTGAGCAATGGTACACAAACACAGAGTCGGAGTCATAAACTTCTTGTGAGGGATGATCTGTGCTGTGCTCGACTTTTGGAGGAGGACCACAAGGTTTCATTGAAGCTGGACAGAGATAATAAGATTTGTGTTAGTGAATTTATGATAATAACAATAAATGGAAACTGACAGATGGATCAACCCCACTAACCTAAATATACAGGGGGTTAGTGGTCGGGTGATACTGAGTAAAATGATGTATTCCTCACCCCAATTTGTTCAGCCGTTCCTGAGATATAGCACTCCATTCCTAAGATAAAGCCTCTGCAGAGTGGAGCTTCATTCTGCAGAGTGGAGCTCAGCACAGGTAAGGAGGCGTTTAAGGACTCCGGTGGAAAACCTTTATTTTTATTTTTATTTTTTTTTTATAAATCAACCGGTGCCAGAAAGTTAAACAGATTTGTAAATGACTTCTATTAAAAAATCTTAATCTTTCCAGTACTTATTAGCTGCTGAATACTACAGAGGAAATTATTTTCTTTTTGGAACACAGAGCTCTCTGCTGACATCACGAGCACAGTGCTCTCTGCTGACATCTCTGTCCATTTTAGGAACTGTCCAGAGAAGCATATGTTTGGTTATGGGGATTTTCTCCTACTCTGGACAGTTCTTAAAATGGACAGAGATGTCAGCAGAGAGCACTGTGCTTGTGATGTCAGAGCACTGTGTTCCAAAAAGAAAATAATTTCCTCTGTAGTATTCAGCAGCTAATTAGTACTGGAAGGATTAAGATTTTTTTTAATAGAAGTAATTTACAAATCTGTTTAAGTTTCTGGCACCAGTTGATTAAAAAAATAAATAAATAAATAGTTTTCCACCAGAGTACCCCTTTATTGCAATTTAAAGGGCCAGTGTGCACATTCCAAATGGGTCATCCACCTTCCCTTGCCTGGCACTACCTATTTAATGCTACTGCGCCCACTCACCAGTGCCCGAGCAATAGTGTAGGTTTTAAAGGGTTACTCCCGTGCTCCAGCGTTCTGAACATTTTGTTCAGAACGCTCGGGGCTGGAGGCTATTATCGTGATGCCACGGCCACGCCCCCTTGTGACACCACGCCCCCTTCATTCATGTCTGTGCGAGGGGGTGTGTCATCAGACACGCCCCCTCCCATAGACATGAATGGAGGGGCGTGACTTGACATCACAAGGGGGCGTGGCTGTGACATCACGACCACTGCTGCAGGAATCCGGTGTTTGTTTAGAATGCCGGGTGCTGCAGGAGATTGCGGGGGGTCCCCCGTGATCAGACATCTTATCCCCTATTTTTTTGAATAGGAGATAAGATGTCACCCCTCTAATAGGAAGATGCCGGGGCCCCGTGCACCAAGCAGGTTATTTGCATGTACCAAAAAAACAGAATTGCGGCTGAACAGAGGCACGGAGCAGGGACTGGTAATTATCATCAGTGTCACCCGCACTACAAGCCTGTACAACAGGTTAGAGCGGGTTATACTGACATCCATTAAAGGGGTGATCCTAAGAATAATTGTTTTGCCCTTCACAGGATAGGTGATAACTATCGGTAGTAGTCCAACTGCTGGGACCCCGCAATCATAAGAATGGGGGCCTTTTCACCCCCAATGTTTGTCAATATTTAGAAGAGCAGTATCGGAACATGCACACTGCCACTTACATACTCAAGGGGCTTTTAGCCGCAGTCCCAGTGGTTACACCCATCCCCTATCCCAGGGATTCCCAATCAGTGTGCCTCCTGCTGTTGCAAAACTACAACTCCCAGTATGCCCGGACAGCCTTTGGCTGTCCGGGCATGCTGGGAATTGTAGTTTTGCAATAACTGGAGGCACACTGGTTGGGAAACACTGCCCTATCCTGTTGGTAAAGGACAGCTTTCTTTTTTGGGACAGCCCTTTAAAGGGGTACTCCGTTGGAAAAATACATTTTTAAAATCAACTGGGGCCAGGAAGTGAAAAAGATTTGTAAATGATTTCTATTTAAAAATCCTAACCCTTCCAGTACTTATCAGCTGCTGTATGTTCCAGAGGAAGTTCTTTTCTTTTTGAGTTTCCTTTCTGTCTGACCACAGTGCTCTCTGCTGACACCTCTGTCCGTGTCAGGAACTGTCCAGGGTAGCAGCAAATCCCCATCCTCTCCTGCCTCGGACAGTTCCTGACACGGACAGAGGTGTCAGCAGAGAGCACTGTGGTCAGACAGAAAGGAAAATCAAAAAGAAAAGAACTTCCTGTGGAGCATACAGCAGCTGATAAGTACTGGAAGGATTACGATTTTTAAATAGAAGTCATTTACAAATCAGTTTAACTTTCTGGCACCAGTTGATTTAAATAAAATAAAAAAATGTTTTCCAGAGGAGTACCCCTTTAAAACACAATAAACATGAAATGAATCTCATACCTTTCTTTTGGCAGGTAGGATACTGGATTTGGCCATTTCTGCAGTGTCCTTTCACTTCAGTTTGCATCGGTAACTCAAACCCGTCCGTGCATTGAAATTCCACCATATCACCGTGTAGAAGGTTTGCGTGTAAGTCTGAGCTCCACAGAAGCTCCAAATTCCTAGCTTTTATTTCAGCCGCAGTCAGGGTGCAGGGCTCTACGGAGTATAAATAAATGTGCATTGTAAGAAAACTTGTACATTTATGTAACAGTAAATTCTAAATACTGGAAGATGGTCATTGTTAGACAGCAGTTCCATCGTCTACACGGCACCGGCGGGAGCCTTACTCACCCTGAAGACAATCCCTGATGACAGCGGGGCTGGGCGTCCTACCAGGAAGCAGGGGCACCAGATCAATCAGGCTCGGCATCGGTGTCCCAAGCCTTCTCCCCGGACCCCATTAAAAAGGGGCGGCTGCTGGCCTTAGCCATCCGTGATTGGAGTTCTGTACCGTCACCGGCATTCATTGTAAGCCCAGATTCTGGCATCTGCCTTTTTTTCTCTGACCTCTGCCTTTGGATGCTAATTTGGACTAGGCGAGACCTCCTGTCGTGATCCGGCTTGCTTTCTGGTACTATTTTAGATTCTGACGCTGCCCTCTAGTTCTGACCCCCAACGTGTTTATGATTTTCTCTCTGAAATCTGATTCTGACATAGATGTGCTTGTTTGGTTATGACCCCATCTGTTTGACTTTATTTACATAGTTTCTTCCCCGTGCAGTTAGCCAGCATAGGGACCATTACCCAGTTGGGGACTGCCAGATAGACCGGATCATCCAAGTAGGTTCAAGTTACATTTAAGTTACCACTGTAAGAAAATAAAGTGAATCTTTTTTGAACCCACTTGGATTGCTGTATATATATATATATATATATATATATATATATATACTGTGAAACCTCCCTTAGCGGACACCCCCCAATAGGGAATGCCTCCCAATAGAGGACAATTTTTTACTCCCCAGCAAACATCCATAAGACTTAATTTATTTGCACCCTTCGAATAGGGGACACTACTAATATCGGACGCGGACACACCCAGTAGGGTACAACCAGGCTTATGTGCCGGCCCTACCTTGTGCACAGGGCTGCCGTCAGAGGGGTACAGCCAATATCCCAGTAAGGGGCCCAGGCTCCAAGGGGACCCAGGTATGGTACACAGGTTTTAAAAGGCTCAGAGTTTTTATTTAGGGGCAGGAGGGGCATTAGGATTAGTTAGGGAATATAATATGACTTTAGTTTAGCAAATATGGTTTGCTGACAGGTACTCTTTAATTACACCCTGTGCAAACTCATCACCCCCTCGTTACCACCCCCTGTGCCATTTCTTTCCCCCCTTTATCCCACCTGTGCCAATTCACCCACCCCCCGTGCCATTTTTATTTTCCCTTTATGCCCCTGTGCCGAATTACCCCTCCTTACCCCTTGTGCCACATCACTTCTCTTCTTCCCTCCTCCCCCTGGGGTTCTTCTTACCTGGTGCAGGGGCTCTCAGGGGGTTTGATGTTCTCCTGACTTCCTCTGTGCTGCCTTCACTAAGAGGCAGTAAGCAGCGACCACTGTCAGTGGTGACGAGTGACGCTCCTGTGGTGCCTTGGGGGGCGGGGGGTGTATGGCAGTTGGGGTGTTGCTGTGAGGTATATCACGGTTATAATTAACTCTTGTCAGTCGTGACGCCAGGGTGAGGGTTAAATGCTGTAAGGCTTGGCCTATCGCCACCCTTCTCAAGAGCGATAGGTAGATGCAGAATAAAGTATTGTCCACAGCCAGAGCTTTGCTGAAAACTTGCGTAAACTTTACTGTAGATTTTCTGTAACATGCGAACATAAGCAACAGTCTTGGTAACAGAGTCTATGAACAGCTCAGCTTAGATTGACAGTTGGTTGGGACTTGAGTAAGTTCCTCAGCTTGTAGGGATTTAGTATGCGCAGATCCGCTGGATTTAGGGTTATGTTTAGGTCCAGGGTCCTTGACGATATTTGTGGGGAAAATTTAGAAGAACTCACTAACTGATTCAGCCGAGGTCGCAAGGCTTTGGCCTAGTAATTGTCGTTGAAAGTTGCGGAGGTCCTACCTCATTCAGTGACAGCAACCCAAGAGAGAGAATAATGGCCGCAGCTCCCTTATATGGGCAGGGGCTGGCCGTTTTAGGATTTGTCCACACCATCTGTCAATCAGCTTGACAAGGCATTGTGGGTATCACATGTCCCATGAACCTCCAAAGGTCCTTTTTACCTACCATAGAGACTAAACATCGTCACGTTGTTACGCCGAGCGCTCCAGGTCCCTGCTCCTCCCCGGAGCGCTCACGGCGTCTCTCTCCCTGCAGCGCCCCGGTCAGACCCGCTGACCGGGAGCGCTGCACTGACATTGCCGGCGGGGATGCGATTCGCACAGTGGGACGCGCCCGCTCGCGAATCGCATCCCAAGTCACTTACCCGTCCCGGTCCCCGGCTGTCATGTGCTGGCGCGCGCGGCTCCGCTCTCTAGGGCGCGCGCGCGCCAGCTCTCTGAGTCTTAAAGGGCCAGTGCACCAATGATTGGTGCCTGGCACAATTAGCTTAATTGGCTTCCACCTGCTCCCTGGCTATATCACATCACTTCCCCTGCACTCCCTTGCCGGATCTTGTTGCCTTGTGCCAGTGAAAGCGTTTAGTGTTGTCCAAAGCCTGTGTTACCTGAACTCCTGCTATCCATCTTGACTACGAACCTTGCCGCCTGCCCCGACCTTCTGCTACGTCTGACCTTGCCTCTGCCTAGTCCTTCTGTCCCACGCCTTCTCAGCAGTCAGCGAGGTTGAGCCGTTGCTAGTGGATACGACCTGTTTGCTACTGCCGCAGCAAGACCATCCCGCTTTGCGGCGGGCTCTGGTGAACACCAGCACGGTCCACGCCAATCCCTCGCTGACACAGTGGATCCACAACCTGTAAGCCGAATCGTGACAGTAGATCCGGCCATGGATCCCGCTGAGGTGCCGCTGCCGAGCCTCGCTGACCTTACCACGGTGGTCGCTCAGCAATCGCAGCAAATTGCCCAACAAGGACAGCAGCTGTCGCAGTTGACCGCCACGTTACAGCAACTTCTGCCTCTGCTACAGCAGCAACCATCTCCTCCGCCAGCTCCTGCACCTCCTCCGCAGCGAGTGGCCGCTCCTAGCCTCCGCTTGTCCCTGCCGGACAAATTTGATGGGGACTCTAGACTCTGCCGTGGATTTCTGTCTCAGTGTTCCCTGCATATGGAGATGTTGTCGGACTTGTTTCCTACAGAACGGTCTAAGGTGGCGTTCGTAGTGAGCCTTCTTTCAGGAAAGGCCTTGTCTTGGGCCACACCGCTCTGGGACCGCAATGATCCTGCCACAGCCACAGTCCAGTCCTTCTTCGCTGAGGTCCGTAGTGTCTTCGAGGAGCCAGCCCGAGCTTCTTCTGCCGAGACTGCCCTGCTGAACCTGGTCCAGGGTAATTCTTCAGTGGGCGAGTACGCCATCCAATTTCGTACTCTTGCTTCCGAATTATCATGGAATAACGAGGCTCTCTGCGCGACCTTTAAAAAAGGCCTATCCAGTAGCATCAAGGATGTGCTGGCCGCACGAGAGATTCCTGCCAACCTGCAAGAACTTATCCATTTGGCCACCCGCATTGACATGCGTTTTTCTGAGAGACATCAGGAGCTCCGCCAGGAAAAAGACTTAGATCTCTGGGCACCTCTCCCACAGTATCCTTTGCAATCTACGCCTGGGCCTCCCGCCGAGGAGGCCATGCAAGTGGATCGGTCTCGCCTGACCCAGGAAGAGAGGAATCGCCGTAGGGAAGAAAATCTTTGTCTGTACTGTGCCAGTACCGAGCATTTCTTGGTGGATTGCCCTATTTGTCCCCCACGTCTGGGAAACGCACGCACGCACCCAGCTCACGTGGGTGTGGCGTCTCTTGGTTCAAAGTCTGCTTCTCCACGTCTCACGGTGCCCGTGCGGATTTCTCCTTCAGCCAACTCCTTCCTCTCAGCCGTGGCCTGCTTGGACTCTGGTGCCTCTGGGAATTTCATTTTGGATTCTTTGGTGAATAAATTCTGCATCCCAGTGACCCGTCTCGTCAAGCCGCTCTACATTTCTGCGGTCAACGGAGTTAGATTGGATTGCACCGTGCGTTACCGCACAAAACCCCTCTTAATGTGCATTGGACCCCACCACGAAGGGATTGAATTTTTCGTCCTTCCCAACTGCACCTCTGAGGTCCTCCTCGGTCTGCCATGGCTCCAGCTTCATTCTCCCACCCTTGACTGGACCACCGGGGAGATCAAGAACTGGGACTCTGCTTGCCATAAGAAATGCCTCTCCCCCCCTCCCAGTCCCGTCAGGCAAGTCTCAGTGCCTCACTTCCCCTGCACTCCCTTGCCGGATCTTGTTGCCTTGTGCCAGTGAAAGCGTTTAGTGTTGTCCAAAGCCTGTGTTACCTGAACTCCTGCTATCCATCTTGACGACGAACCTTGCCGCTTGCCCCGACCTTCTGCTACGTCTGACCTTGCCTCTGCCTAGTCCTTCTGTCACACGCCTTCTCAGCAGTCAGCGAGGTTGAGCCGTTGCTAGTGGATACGACCTGTTTGCTACTGCCGCAGCAAGACCATCCCGCTTTGCGGCGGGCTCTGGTGAACACCAGCACGGCCAATCCCTCGCTGACACAGTGGATCCACAACCTGTAAGCCGAATCGTGACACACGTGACCCGCAGGTCCTACGACGCTAGCGCAAGGTAAGTACACTTTTTATATACATTTATTTACATTTACCTGAATAATATATTAACTATTTAAGGAGTGACTAGGGAAGGATTAGATCTTAGGACCCCACGGTTCCTAGGAACTCTGACTTTGGGGACCCCTACCAAGGTACGGTATGTAATACGGTACCGGGACACCACACTCCTAACATCACACACACACACACACACACATATATATATATATATATATATATATATATATACACACAAATCCAGTGGGTAGGCAGCACAACCACAACAATAGTAACATATATATATCAACATTTTTGTGTATGTACGTTCCAGCACAACCAAATGGTTGGAGATACTTATATCAAACTTGGTACACATTATTGCTAAATGTCAACTAAAAATATAGTAGTAGTTCTATAGTAGCTATATGAAGTTGGACGAGATAAGAGTATGGGATATGAGGTTGTAATATGAGGACCAGATATAAAATTGGGATATAATGACAGGATATAAGTACGGGATATGAGGTTGTAATACAAGGGCAGGAGATGAGGTTGTAATATGAGGACGGTATATAAAGGATGGGATAAGAGGTCGTAATATGATGTCAGGAATGTCATTGTTTTGTTTCCCCTCCCACAAGGTTTAGGTATGAATAGTTATGCAAATGGTCGCTGTTTTTTCATGCAACTTGCCTCCATTTGATAGCTAGCATGATTCCTAACAAAAGTTTAAATCACTTAATTTACCAAAAATGACTCCCTACCACTAAAAAGCAGCCCCAAAATCTGGGCCATTTGGTGTCTCTACAATCTGCTGTCCATTGCCTGTCGTCATGGGAAATCTGTCTCCAGCAACAGCTAACTCAGGACAAATAATTTTTCCAAACGTTTTCTGTTTTTCCCTCTATAGAGCAATGCAGACTCTTTTTTTTAAGGGGAGGGAGAGCCAAAGTTTTTATTGGTTCCATTTTGTGGTAGATGGGATTTTTGATCACTTTTTATTCCGTGGTTCTTTTTGGAATGCAAAATGACCTTAAATGACAATTTTGGCTCATGGCAGGGTATAGAATAAGTACAAACACAGCAGCCACAGAGGCCTTCAGAAAGCTTCCGAACAAGTTCCTGCTTATGGGTAAAATCGCTTTGTTATATTGGACCAGTGCTTCCCTACCAGTGTGCCTCCAGCTGTTGCAAAACTACAACTCCCAGCGTGCCCGGACAGCCAAAGGCTGTCCGGGCATGCTGGGAGTTGTAGTTTTGCAACAGCTGGAGGCACATTGGTTGGGAAATACTGTACTAGAAAAATGTAAAACTATAAAACCCTTACTTACGTAAGCATTTGGGCAACTCAGACCAGGATCCACGTTTACAGAACACCGTCTTAGAGCCTTCCATCAGGTGGAAGCTGTGGCATTTATATTCCACAGAGGAGCCATCCTCATAGCTGCCCAATGGAGCTTCAACAAGTTGGCCTTTGCTTATTTCCGGTGGGGGTTGGCAATGTTCATTGTTGACTGGACAGAAATATGACCAAGAAAAAGAGATTAGTATATTACTTACAATACTAATAAATAGAATTTAAAATAATTTTTGCATACATATATATATATATATATATATATATATATATATATATTATTTTTTTCCCCTCTTAATCTGCAGGTTTATTTTAGATTTACAACAATCTCTCTGCTGGCTTTCTTTCGTGCAGTTCCCTTCTCCTTGTACCCTTGATAGTCCCTATCACTACTAATACATACTTTCTGGTGAGCCTTTGCTGGGCTTGTGTTTACTAACAGCAGCCAATCAGAACACACAGAGCTGCAATATAAGGGTATGTTCACACTACGGAATCTCCGTGTGGTATTTCCATCAGGAATTCTGCTCGAAGATTCCTCTGCACTAATCTAGCATTGGTGTGAATGAGCTTTCCACCTGACCCATTTAAAGGAGAACTGTAGCGAAATATTTTTCATTACTCCTGTGCCCGGGCTGCAAAAAAAAAAAACAAAAAAAACTTTAACTCACCTTCCTACGTTCACCCGTTGTGCTGATATCGTATCCCGGTCCTCTGGTTCTTGTCTTCTTCCTGGTTCCTAGGCTCGGTGACTCATACTGCGCTCAGTGTATCGCTGGCCGCATTGATGTCCCGCCTCAGCCGATGATAGGCTGAAGGCATTGTCATGTAAGGAGCCTGGCCCCGCCTTCTCCGTGCTGCTCGGGCTCCTTACATGACAGTGCGCTCAGCCTATTACCAGGCGAGGCGGGACATCGCTGCAGCCGGCGAAATGCTGAACTCAGTATGAGTCACCGAGCCCAGGAACCAGGAAGAAGACCAGCACCGGAGGACCAGGACGTCGATAGCGGCACAACGTGGGAACATAGGAAGGTGAGTTAAAGTTTTTTTTTTTTGTTTTTGCAGCCCGGGCACAGGAGTAATGAAAAATATTTCACCACATTTCTTTAAAGGGGTACTCCATAGGATAGGGGATAAAATGTCTGATCGTGGGGGCCCGCCGCAGGGACCTCCGAGATCTCCGTGCAGACACACGGCGTTCAGAACATTATGTTCAGAATGCTTTGTTTGGGAGCCATCAGGCCCCCTATGGAGGGGGCAGGGCGTGACATCACGAGGGGGCGTGACGTGACATCACGAACACGGCCTCCCAAACCCAGCAGAGATCATTGGGGTCCCCAGCGGCGGGACACCCGTAATCAAACATCTTCTCCCCTATCCTATGGATAGGGGATAAGATTCCTAGCAATGGAGTACCCCTTTAAGTTCAACCTAAAATCCTATTGTGTTGATCCAGAGTAAGCAAAACCCCTCATGAGGCTGTTGCCAATTACCCCATACTAGGGGAATAATTCCTTCCCAACTCCAAATATGGCATCAGAATAAATCCCCGGATCAACGTTCTGTCTTCATAAATGATGTGTAAAATTACCCTTCTATTTCCAGTATGTTTGCAGATGATTTATTGTCCTTGGCTTTCGGTATCAGTTATCAGTTGAGTAAAAAGATAACATCTGCCTGTGCCCCTATAAAGGACTACTCACCAAGGCATTTTGGAGGTTCCGGCCATTTACCCTTTTTGCATATGATTTCCTTTGGTCCCTGTATTTCGTATCCATCAGCACATACATACTGAACTGCATTACCGCTGTAATAAACCTCCAGACTCGGAATGGCGTTCCCATTTTCTATTTGTGGTGGTTTATCACATAATATTTTTTGTTTGAGTTCTGTTAAAAAAAGACAATATGAAAAAACAAATATCCCTCTTCACCCATCAAACATGTAGTCAATAAGTGAACTTATTGTAAAACAAAATAACATTTTTGACCTGTTGTGATAAGTGGGGGTCTGGATGCTGGGACCCCCACTCACCTTTGTCTCAGATATGCACAGCTTATCCTCTTTGGATAACTGAGAGTGCGGTGTACAAACTTATAGACCGGTGTTTTTCAACCAGTGAGCCTTCAGCTGTTGCACAACTACTTCCAGCATGCCCAGACATCCAAAGACCATGGCTTTATGGAAACCTGGTAATTGGTTCTGAAGCCACAAAATGTCTTTCAAAAATAGGAAAAAGTGAGGATTAAAGAAAAATAAGTAGATAACTAATATAGACAAAGCAAGTCCTTATATATAAAAGTAATAAAGATCTGCTGGGAGCTGTAATCACTGTCTATGTAGAGGACAGGAGCTTCTTCAGGGTCCTGTACAGTACACAGTGTCCTAAAAAAGTAACATGGAGCCGCCCTTACCTGGTGTCCAAAGGAGCAGCTAACCCTGGCACAGGTAAGGAGTATTACAGAACATGTAATACCTCCCTGTACTGTAGGGGGCGCTACCAGACAGCCAGTCAGTGCATACACTTCAGTACTACAGGGGTTTTACCAGGGAATGCCAATTCTGATTGGTCGGTTCTTCCATCCATTGACATGTTTCTCAGATCTGGACTGTCCGTAGCATTGTATGTTGAGTCTGGTTTCAAATTACAATGGTCCAGAAAAAATCATTGTATGTTGGGACCACTCTACATACAATATATTTATTTTTTGTAAATGGGTCCAAATAAATAAAAGGAAACCGTTATACCCAAAAACAAGACTTAGGGACCACGTGTGCCTCAGTACTGGATCATCTTGGCCACTGCATCGTATACAGATTCCATTGTGACTGCAGTCACATGTACTTGCTCTCCTCATGGCACAGCACTTGGCCATCTCCTTACTACTCACGTTCTCCGCCAGCAGTCTGGTATGGTTATGATGAAGGTCTGGGTTGGACTGAAATGTTAAGCTTCTATTTTTTGGACTGCATAATAAAAATAAGTTTGAAGCATCCAACTGAGTGCCAAGTTTATCTTTTAGAGAAGACTTGGTTCGGTTGGAAGGAACGGAGAGGTATAAACGGGTTTTCCTAAGGGTGCACATCGCTACGGTAGGTTAAAACCGCGGACATCAATAGTAAAAAATAATAAAATGGCTTTAATGACATACAGAAGATGTGCTCTCGAAACGCATCGTCTATATGTCATTAAAGCCGTTTTATTATTTTTCGATTGATGTCCGCTGTTTTAACCTACCGTAGCTTTATGCGTCTTTAGGAAAACCTGTTTTTACCTCTCCGTTCGAGCCTTCCAGCCGAACCAAGTCTTCTCTGCAAACTCTGTGCTTCTATGGAAATGGCTTTAATGACATATAGACGATGCATTTCGAGAGCTGCGCTCTCAAAACGCGCCGTCTATATGTCATTAAAGCCATTTTATTATTTTACTATTGATGTCCACGGTTTTAACCTACCGTAGCGGTGTGCGCCCTTAGGAAAAACCTGTTTGTACCTCTCCATTCGAGCCTTCCAGCCGAACCAAGTCTTCTCTGCAAACTCCGTGCATCTACGGAAACGGCTTTAACGATATATAGAAGAAGCGTTTCGAGAGCTGTGCACTCGAAACGCATTGTCTATATGTCATTAAAGCCGTTTTATTTTACTATTGATGTCCATGGTTTTAACCTACTGTAGCGGTGTGCGTCCTTAGGAAAACCTGTTTTTACCTCTCCGTTCGAGCCTTCCAACCGAACCAAGTCTTCTTTGCAAACTCCGTGCATCTACGGAAACGACTTTAATGACACATAGACGACGCGTTTTGAAAGCTGCGCTCTCAAAACACGTCGTCTATATGTCATTAAAGCCATTTTATTATTTTACTATTGATGTCCGCAGTTTTAACCTACCGTAGCGGTATGCGTCTTTAGGAAAACCTGTTTTTACCTCTCCGTTTGAGCCTTCCAACCGAACCAAGTCTTCTCTGCAAACTGTGCTTCTATGGAAATGGCTTTAATGACATATAGACGATGCATTTCGAGAGCTGCGCTCTCGAAACGCATCGTCTATATATCATTAAAGCCGTTTTATTATTTTACTATTGATGTCCGCAGTTTTAACCTACCGTAGCGGTATGCGTCTTTAGGAAAACCTGTTTTTACCTCTCCGTTCGAGCCTTCCAACCGAACCAAGTCTTCTCTATAAAACTCCGTGCATCTACGGAAACGGCTTTAATGACATATAGATGACGAGTTTCGAGAGCTGCGCTCTCGAAACGCGCCGTCTATATGTCATTCAAGCCGTTTTATTATTTTACTATTCTTGTCCGCAGTTTTAACCTGCCATAGCGGTATGCGTCCTTAGGCAAACCTGTCTTTACCTCTCCGTTCGAGCCTTCCAACAGAACCATGTCTTCTCTGCAAACTCCGTGCATCTACGGAAAGGCTTTAATGACATATAGACGACACGTTTTGAGAGCTGCACTCTCAAAACACGTCGTCTATATGTCATTAAAGCCGTTTTATTATTTTACTTTTGATGTCCGCAGTTTTAACCTACCATAGCGGTGTGCGCCCTAAGGAAAACCTGTTTTTACCTCTCCATTCAAGCCTTCCAGCCGAACCAAGTCTTCTCTGCAAACTCCGTGCATCTACGGAAATGGGGTGTTGAGCTCTGAGCCCATCACGTCCAGGTACGTGGGCATTTTACAACGTGGAAACTGTTATTGTGTTGCCCTTAGTAATGGCACAAGGATAGCGCCACCACTGTCCGTTTTTTCTTTCCTGCAAGTTTATCTTTTACATTGATGTACGGATTGGGACTCCAACTTGAGCACCTGACTAATAATAAGGGAGTGCCGTATTGATTATCTACTGCATCTTATACCGATTTACAGATGACAATATTTTACTCACCTACACAACCAGGCGGTGTTGCCCATTCTCCATTCTCACAATGGATTTCCTCCGGGCCGATTAACATATAATTGTGATCGCAATCATAGCGTGCCGTGTCTCCCGATCGATGTAGGGCGGGGTCACTGAGCAGAATAGTGTGGGCAGGTCTGGGGGGCGGAGGGCACTTATTCTTTCTTTCTGTAATAATCAAGTGATATTTTTGTTATTGTCACCATCATCAACCACTTCTTTTTTTTGTGGGGGGATTCATAGGATTTTTCTTTGCATAATTGATGTTAAAGGGGTATTCCAGGAAAACATTTTTTTTTATATATATATCAACTGGCTCCAGAAAGTTAAACATATTTGTAAATTACTTCTATTAAAAAATCGTAATCCTTTCCGTACTTATGAGCTTCTGAAGTTAAGGTTGTTCTTTTCTGTCTAAGTGCTCCCTGATGACACGTGTCTCGGGAACAGCCCAGTTTAGAAGAGGTTTGCTATGGGGATTTGCTTCTAAACTGGGCGTTTCCCGAGACACGTGTCATCAGAGAGCACTTAGGGTGCGTTCACACGGAGTAATTCAAGAGGAATTTACTCGAGTAATTCCTCTTGAATTCTCCGCTCCAAATTAATGCACATCTCCTCTGCCCATTGACTTTAATGTTATTTCTGCTGTCCTGTTCACACTGCGGAAATTCTGCTAGCAGAATTCCGACGCTGAATTCCGTTCCGCTTGAAGAAAGAACATGTTCATTCCTCATTCCGCTAGCAGAAATCAATTTAAGTCAATGGTAAAAAAAAATTCTGCGTGGGCAATTTGCAAGCAATTTGCGCGGAATTTGCGCGGAAATGGCTGAAAACCCTTCACTTCTTTCTCCCCCATGTTCGCGCGCAATTCCGCGCAAATTGCACGCGAATTTCGCGCAAAATAATATATTTTTCCGCCCGTTAATTTTTCAGCGTGAATTACTCTTCATTTACTCTGTGTGAACGCACCTGTTACGCCGAGCGCTCCGGGTCCCCGCTCCTCCCCGGAGCGCTCGCAACATCCTCGCAATTGCAGCGCCCCGGTCAGACCTGCTGACCGGGTGCGCTGCGATACCTCTTCCAGCCGGGATGCGATTCGCGATGCGGGAGGCGCCCGCTCGCGATGCGCATCCCGGCTCCCGTATCTGACTCGCTCTCCGTCGGTCTTGTCCCGGCGCACGCGGCCCCGCTCCTTAGGGCGCGCGCGCGCCGGGTCTCTGCAATTTAAAGGGCCACTGCGCCACTGATTGGCGCAGTTGGCTTAATTAGTGTGTTCACCTGTGCACTCCCTATTTATACCTCACTTCCCCTGCACTCCCTCGCCGGATCTTGTTGCCATTGTGCCAGTGAAAGCGTTTCCTTGTGTGTTCCTAGCCTGTGTTCCAGACCTCCTGCCGTTGCCCCTGACTACGATCCTTGCTGCCTGCCCCGACCTTCTGCTATGTCCGACCTTGCTCTTGTCTACTCCCTTGTACCGCGCCTATCTTCAGCAGTCAGAGAGGTTGAGCCGTTGCTGGTGGATACGACCTGGTTGCTACCGCCGCTGCAAGACCATCCCGCTTTGCGGCGGGCTCTGGTGAATACCAGTAGCAACTTAGAACCGGTCCACCAGCACGGTCCACGCCAATCCCTCTCTGGCACAGAGGATCCACCTCCTGCCAGCCGAGCGTGACAGTAGATCCGGCCATGGATCCCGCTGAAGTCCCACTGCCAGTTGTCGCCGACCTCACCACGGTGGTTGCCCAGCAGTCGCAACAGATAGCGCAACAAGGCCACCAGCTGTCTCAACTGACCGTGATGCTACAGCAGCTACTACCACAGCTTCAGCAATCATCTCCTCCGCCAGCTCCTGCACCTCCTCCGCAGCGAGTGGCCGCTTCCGGCCTACGATTATCCTTGCCGGATAAATTTGATGGGGACTCTAAGTTTTGCCGTGGCTTTCTTTCGCAATGTTACCTGCACTTGGAGATGATGTCGGACCAGTTTCCTACTGAAAGGTCTAAGGTGGCTTTCGTAGTCAGCCTTCTGTCTGGGAAAGCTCTGTCATGGGCCACACCGCTCTGGGACCGCAATGACCCCGTCACTGCCTCTGTACACTCCTTCTTCACGGAGATTCGAAGTGTCTTTGAGGAACCTGCCCGAGCCTCTTCTGCTGAGACTGCCCTGCTGAACCTGGTCCAGGGTAATTCTTCTGTTGGCGAGTACGCCATCCAATTCCGTACTCTTGCCTCCGAATTATCCTGGAATAATGAGGCCCTCTGTGCGACCTTTAAAAAAGGCCTATCCAGCAACATTAAAGATGTTCTGGCCGCACGAGAAATTCCTGCTAACCTGCATGAACTTATTCATCTGGCCACCCGCATTGACATGCGTTTTTCCGAAAGGCGTCAGGAGCTCCGCCAGGATATGGACTTTGTTCGCACGAGGCGTTTTTTCTCCCCGGCTCCTCTCTCCTCTGGTCCTCTGCAATCCGTTCCTGTGCCACCCGCCGTGGAGGCTATGCAAGTTGACCGGTCTCGCTTGACACCTCAAGAGAGGACACAACGCCGCATGGAGAATCTGTGCCTGTACTGTGCCGATACCGAACACTTCCTGAAGGATTGTCCTATCCGTCCTCCCCGCCTGGAAAGACGTACGCTGACTCCGCACAAAGGTGAGACAGTTCTTGATGTCAACTCTGCTTCTCCACGCCTTACTGTGCCTGTGCGGATATCTTCCTCTACCTTCTCCTTCTCTACTATGGCCTTCTTGGATTCCGGATCTGCAGGAAATTTTATTTTGGCCTCTCTCATCAACAGGTTCAACATCCCGGTGACCAGTCTCGCCAGACCCCTCTACATCAATTGTGTTAACAATGAAGGATTGGACTGTACCGTACGTTACCGCACGGAACCTCTCCTAATGTGCATCGGACCTCATCATGAAAAAATTGAGTTTTTGGTCCTCTCCAACTGCACTTCCGAAATTCTTCTTGGATTACCGTGGCTTCAACGCCATTCCCCAACCCTTGATTGGTCCACAGGAGAAATCAAGAGCTGGGGTACTTCTTGTTTCAAGGACTGTCTTAAACCGGTTCCCAGTACTCCCTGCCGTGACCCTGTGGTTCCCCCTGTAACCGGTCTTCCTAAGGCTTATATGGACTATGCTGACGTGTTTTGCAATAAGCAAGCTGAGACTTTACCTCCTCACAGGCCTTATGACTGTCCTATTGACCTCCTCCCGGGTACTACTCCACCCCGGGGCAGAATTTATCCTCTGTCTGCTCCAGAGACTCTTGCTATGTCTGAATACATCCAGGAAAATTTTAAAAAGGGGTTTATCCGCAAATCCTCCTCTCCTGCCGGAGCTGGATTTTTTTTTTGTGTCCAAAAAAGATGGCTCCCTACGTCCTTGCATTGATTACCGCGGACTTAATAAAATCACGGTAAAGAACCGCTACCCCCTACCTCTTATCTCAGAACTCTTTGATCGCCTTCAAGGTGCCCACATCTTTACCAAACTGGACTTAAGAGGTGCTTATAATCTCATCCGCATCAGGGAGGGGGACGAATGGAAGACTGCATTTAACACCAGAGATGGACACTTTGAGTATCTGGTCATGCCCTTTGGCCTGTGCAACGCCCCTGCCGTCTTCCAAGACTTTGTTAATGAAATTTTTCGTGATCTATTATATTCCTGTGTTATGTTTTATCTGGACGATATTCTGATTTTTTCTGCCAACTTAGAAGAACACCGCCAGCATGTCCGCATGGTTCTTCAGAGACTTCGAGACAATCAACTTTATGCCAAAATGGAGAAATGTCTGTTTGAATGTCAATCTCTTCCTTTCCTAGGATACTTGGTCTCTGGCCAGGGATTACAAATGGACCCAGATAAACTCTCTGCCGTCTTAGATTGGCCACGCCCCTCCGGACTCCGTGCTATCCAACGTTTTTTGGGGTTCGCCAATTATTACAGACAATTTATTCCACACTTTTCCACTATTGTGGCTCCTATCGTGGCTTTAACCAAGAAAAATGCCAATCCCAAGTCCTGGTCTCCCCAAGCGGAAGACGCATTTAAACGTCTCAAGTCTGCCTTTTCTTCTGCTCCCGTGCTCTCCAGACCTGACCCATCTAAACCCTTCCTATTGGAGGTAGATGCCTCCTCAGTGGGAGCTGGAGCTGTCCTTCTACAAAAAAATTCTTCCGGGCATGCTGTTACTTGTGGTTTTTTTTCTAGGACCTTCTCTCCGGCGGAGAGAAACTACTCCATCGGGGATCGAGAATTACTGGCCATTAAATTGGCGCTTGAGGAATGGAGGCATCTGCTGGAGGGATCAAAATTTCCAGTTATCATATACACCGATCACAAGAATCTCTCCTATCTCCAGTCTGCCCAACGGCTGAACCCTCGCCAGGCCAGGTGGTCGTTGTTCTTTGCCCGTTTTAACTTTGAAATTCACTTTCGCCCTGCCGACAAGAACATTAGGGCCGATGCCCTCTCTCGTTCCTCGGATGCCTCGGAAGTAGAGGTCTCTCCGCAACACATCATTCCTCCTGACTGTCTGATCTCGGGATTCTCAAATGGGGACACTCCTCCCACCTCGCAGGCCATGCGGGCATCAAAAAATCCTTGCAACTCATCTCTCGTTTCTATTGGTGGCCGACTCTGGAGACGGATGTTGTTGATTTTGTGCGGGCCTGTACTGTCTGTGCCCGGGATAAGACTCCTCGCCAGAAGCCTGCTGGTCTCCTTCATCCTCTGCCTGTCCCCGAACAGCCTTGGTCACTGATTGGTATGGACTTTATTACAGACTTACCCCCATCCCGTGGCAACACTGTTGTTTGGGTGGTCGTTGATCGATTTTCCAAGATGGCACATTTTATTCCTCTTCCTGGTCTTCCTTCAGCGCCTCAGTTGGCAAAACAATTTTTTGTACACATTTTTCGTCTTCACGGTTTGCCCACGCAGATCGTCTCGGATAGAGGCGTCCAATTCGTGTCTAAATTCTGGAGGGCCCTCTGTAAACAGCTCAAGATTAAATTAAACTTCTCTTCTTCTTATCATCCCCAATCCAATGGGCAAGTAGAAAGAATTAACCAGGTCCTGGGTGACTATTTACGGCATTTTGTTTCCTCCCGCCAGGATGACTGGGCAGATCTTCTACCATGGGCCGAATTCTCATACAACTTCAGAGTCTCAGAATCTTCTGCTAAGTCCCCCATTTTTCGTGGTGTACGGCTGTCACCCTCTTCTACCCCTCCCTACTCCCTTGCCCTCTGGTTTGCCCGCTGTGGATGAAGTGACTCGTGATCTTTCCACCATATGGAAAGAGACCCAAAATTCTCTTTTACAGGCTTCATCCCGCATGAAAAGGTTTGCCGATAAGAAAAGAAGAGCTCCCCCCATTTTTTCTCCCGGAGACAAGGTATGGCTCTCCGCTAAATATGTCCGCTTTCGTGTCCCCAGTTACAAACTGGGACCACGCTATCTTGGTCCTTTCAAAGTCTTGTGCCAGATTAATCCTGTCTCTTACAAACTCCTTCTTCCTCCTTCTCTTCGTATTCCCAATGCCTTCCATGTCTCTCTCCTTAAACCACTCATCATTAACCGCTTCTCTCCCAAACTTGTTTCTCCCACTCCTGTTTCCGGTTCTTCTGACGTCTTCTCCGTGAAGGAGATTCTGGCCTCCAAGACGGTCAGAGGAAAAAAAATTTTCTTGGTGGATTGGGAAGGCTGTGGTCCAGAAGAGAGATCCTGGGAACCTGAGGACAACATCCTAGACAAAAGTCTTGTCCTCAGGTTCTCAGGCTCCAAGAAGAGGGGGAGACCCAAGGGGGGGGGTACTGTTACGCCGAGCGCTCCGGGTCCCCGCTCCTCCCCGGAGCGCTCGCAACATCCTCGCAATTGCAGCGCCCCGGTCAGACCTGCTGACCGGGTGCGCTGCGATATCTCTCCCAGCCGGGATGCGATTCGCGATGCGGGAGGCGCCCGCTCGCGATGCGCATCCCGGCTCCCGTACCTGACTCGCTCTCCGTCGGTCTTGTCCCGGCGCACGCGGCCCCCGCTCCTTAGGGCGCGCGCGCGCCAGGTCTCTGCAATTTAAAGGGCCACTGCGCGGGCTCTGGTGAATACCAGTAGCAACTTAGAACCGGTCCACCAGCACGGTCCACGCCAATCCCTCTCTGGCACAGAGGATCCACCTTCTGCCAGCCGAGCGTGACAGCACCCATAGACAGAAAAGAACAACCTTAACTTCAGAAGCTCATAAGTACTGAAAGGATTAAGATTTTTTAATAGAAGTCATTTACAAATCTGTTTAACTTTCTGGAGCCAGTTGATATATATATATAAAAAAAATGTTTTCCTGGAATACCCCTTTAACTTGTTTGCTTATGAACAGTTTGCTGTATATTTCTACTTTATTGTGGTTCGCATATTGGCCCTACAAGGCCTTTGTGTTCCTCACTTTGCCTTGTCTCAATTATTCTTACATTGTTCTTGTCTTTTTTTTTCTTTTTAAAAAAAACTACAGATCACTTTGCCAAAAATACAGCCCCGTATACGAGAAAAATTTGAACTTTCTAGAAAACTCATTTTGTCAAAAAATATAAGATAGACACATGGGTATTGTTTTAATCAGATTGACCCACAGTATAAAGAAAATATGTCAGTTTCCCCATAAAGGGGGAGATTTATCAAAACCTGTGCAGAGGAAGAGTGGTGCAGTTGCCCATAGCAACCAATCAGATTCCTTCTTTCATTTTCCACAGGCCTCTTAAGAGGCCTGTGGAAAATGAAAGAAGCAATCTGATTGGTTGCTATGGGCAACTGCACCACTCTTCCTCTGCACAGGTTTTGATAAATCTCCCCCAAAGTGCTTAAAGGAAACCCTCTAAAGTTGAAAAATATGGCCTAATGTTAGCGGCCTCATAGCCCATTACAACACTCTGCTAATGATATAACATTGTACTGGTAAAATGCGTACACACCGCTGTATATATGTGTCCGCCTGTATTCGCGTCCCTAATATATAGGACAAATTACCTTCACAAATAGGTGGCCGAGGGTCCCATCCAAAGGAATAGCACTGGATTAATTCTGAGCCTTTAATGGAGTATTTTTCCTTACAGTAGAATTGTACCACGTCTCTTTCTTTATATACTGGTCTTACTGGGTAGAATCCACCGTTTTCCACAACGTTCAGCCTGGCGCAGGACATTTCTGAATGAAGAGACCATTCGTAAGGGAAATAGAATATACTGATTTCTTGGCATAGAATAAGGAAGAACAGGTTCGTCAACAAAACCTTTAGCCCCTTAAGGACCAAGCCCATTTTCACCTTAAAGGGGTACTCCACTGCTCAGCGTTTGGAACAAATTGTTCCGAACGCTGGAGCAGGGTCCGGGAGCTTGTGATGTCATAGCGTCGCCCTCTCATGACATCACACCCCGCCCCCTCAATGCAAGTCTATGGGAGGGGGCGTGACACCTGTCACGCCCCCTCCCATAGACTTGCATTGAGGGGGGCGGGGCGTGACATCATGAGGGGTGCGGTGCTATGACGCCACGAGCTCCCGACGCCGGCTCAAGCGTTCGGAACAGTTTGTTCCAAATGCTAAGCAGCGGAGTACCCCTTTAAAGCAATACCACTAATGGGAAGCCTGGCTGGGGAACTATGCCCTGACCAAAAGGCTGCCATAAGTATGGCCATTGTAGGGCATGAAACAAAACTGAGAAGAACCAATGGATAGTTGACAACAATAAAAACAAAGAGATGCTGATTAGGTTGATTTATGTAGCCAGATGTTCCTGCCCCCGTTTGTACGTTGGGAAAACCATTAGGGAATAACGTAAACGAGTCCTCGAGCACCTGGGTGATATTAGGAACAAGAGAAATACATTGGTGGCCGATCACATGAATCAGTACCATGGGGGCAACTTGAGCAAATAGAAGGGCAAACAGCTACACAATCCACAGCTCTCACACCTGTGCACAGACGGGGCGGCAGCGTTCCAGGAAAGTTCAAACGAAGAAAGGAAGATATCCAGCAATCTGAGTGGATGCAAACAGGAACTCTTTATTGGATCACATCAGGTACAAACAGTCTTAAAATCTCCGACGCATTTCGAATCTCACTGGATTCTTAGTCATGGCATGAACAGCATGTGCAATAAAATCCATATATATACATAATTAAAAGGTCACATGATCCGTGATGTCAAGATAGTTGGAATCAGGATGTACATAAAACATGGAGTGGATACAGGTAAGGAGCAGAATACAGTAATCAATACAGATACAGATAACAGAGAAAACCCATCATATTTATAATGCAAATAGTATAAATAGTTAGAAAATACAGGCAATAAAAAAAAAAAGAAAAAAAAAGAAAAGAAAGGGTTTTATGTATACAGAAACCAAACTGCACCTTAAATAAAAAGAAAAAAAGAAGCTAAATGGACATATTACCCATTGATAGGTCAGAATGAGGTCATGTCTGAGATTCAAACCTGCCGGTTGTCTTGTACCTAAAACAAAAATCCAATAAGACTCACAGATAAGCAGTTTGCGTCTCAGATCGCCAGGGCCAGATTAAGGCTGCCTGGAAGACAGAGCACTTCATTATGTTTGCCCCCCCCCCCCCCCCGACAGTTCCTCCACATTAGGTGCAGTACAGTTCCCCACATTAGATGCAGTACAGTCCCCCACATTAGGTGCAGTATAATTCCCCCACATTAGGTGCAGTATAGTTCCCCCACATTAGGTGCAGTACAGTTCTCCCACATTAGGTGCAGTATAGTTCCCCCACATTAGGTGCAGTATAATTCCCCCACATTAGGTGCAGTATAATTCCCCCACATTAGGTGCAGTATAGTTCCCCCACATTAGGTGCAGTATAGTTCCCCCACATTAGGTGCAGTATAATTCCCCCACATTAGGTGCAGTATAGTTCCCCCACATTAGGTGCAGTACAGTTCTCCCACATTAGGTGCAGTATAGTTCCCCCACATTAGGTGCAGTATAGTTTCCCCACATTAGGTGCAGTATAGTTCCCCACATTAGGTGCAGAATAGCTCCCCACATTAGGTGCAGTATAGTTCCCCCACATTAGGTGCAGTACAGTTCTCCCACATTAGGTGCAGTACAGTCCCCCACATTAGGTGCAGTATAATTCCCCCACATTAGGTGCAGTACAGTTCTCCCACATTAGGTGCAGTACAGTCCCCCACATTAGGTGAAGTACAATTCCCCCACATTAGGTGCAGTACAGTTCCCCACATTAGATGCAGTACAGTCCCCCACATTAGGTGCAGTATAATTCCCCCACATTAGGTGCAGTATAGTTCCCCCACATTAGGTGCAGTACAGTTCTCCCACATTAGGTGCAGTATAGTTCCCCCACATTAGGTGCAGTATAGTTCCCCCACATTAGGTGCAGTATAATTCCCCCACATTAGGTGCAGTATAGTTCCCCCTACATTAGGTGCAGTACAGTTCTCCCACATTAGGTGCAGTATAGTTCCCCCACATTAGGTGCAGTATAGTTTCCCCACATTAGGTGCAGTATAGTTCCCCACATTAGGTGCAGAATAGCTCCCCACATT